>NC_066569.1:6077636-6100136 GCF_024679095.1 Eriocheir sinensis | reverse complement strand
GAAGTGAGAGAAACGCTGATAACAAGAGAGGAGGGAGTGGAGAGAAGGAAGGGAGGAAAGGAGAGAAGAGGGGAGAGGGAGAGAGAAGAGAGAAGGAGAGTATGTGATGTCTTGCTGTAGGTTAAGCGAAGGGAGAGATAAGAGAAGGGAGGAGGAGAAGGGGAAGAGAGGGGAAGAGGGGAAGGAGGAGAGGGTGAGGGGAAGGTAAGGGGAGATAAAGGGGAAATGGTGAGAGAGAGAGAGAGAGAGAGAGAGAGAGAGAGAGAGAGAGAGAGAGAGAGAGAGAGAGAGAGAGAGAGAGAGAGAGAGAGAGAGAGAGAGAGAGAGAGAGAGAGAGAGAGAGAGAGAGAGAGAGAGAGAGAGAGAGAGAGAGAGAGAGAGAGAGAGAGAG
Source organism: Eriocheir sinensis (assembly GCF_024679095.1). Classification (NCBI taxonomy): domain Eukaryota; kingdom Metazoa; phylum Arthropoda; class Malacostraca; order Decapoda; family Varunidae; genus Eriocheir; species Eriocheir sinensis. The sequence goes on along the minus strand of NC_066569.1, from coordinate 6,099,745 downwards.
AGAGAGAGAGAGAGAGAGAGAGAGAGAGAGAGAGAGAGAGAGAAGAGAGAGGGAAGAGGGGAGAAAGAGGAGGAACAAGAGTATGATGTCTTTAGGTTATTAGTTGAAGAGAAAGGGAAAATGGAGAAGAGGGAAAGAGATGAAGAGGGGAGAAGAGGGAAAGGACAGGTGAGAGGGGAGAGAGAGAGAGGGAGAAATAAGCGAACAATATCTTTAGGTTAATAAGAACATAAGAACGTAAGGAGTCTGCAAGAGGCTGGTAGGTCTATACAAGGCAGCTCCTGTGAACCTAACCCCACCTAACCTCACCATCCATGAACTTATCCAACCTCTTCTTGAATGTGTCTATCGTATTGGCACCCACAACATGACTGCCAGGCCTATTCCACTCATCCACCACTCATATTAAACCATTTCCTGCCATGTCCTTGTTGAATCTGATTTTATCCAACTTAAACCCATTACTTCGTGTCCTACCCGGTTCTCTTACGATTAGGTTCTTACTGATATCACCGTTATTAAAGCCCTTCATCCATTTATAAACCCCGATCAAGTCTCCTCGATATATGGTAGAGGGGAAGAGAGAGAAGAAAAGGAGAGAGGAGAAATTAGAGAAGCAGGTCACTGTGTTTAGAGAGAGAGAGGAAGAGGGGGGAAGGGAGGGGAAAAGAAGGGAAGTGAGAGGATGTGTCGAGGGGTGGGGCGGGAGGGGGGGGGGAGAGAAGTGATAGGAGATGAGAGAAGCTACGAAATCAAAATTATCTACAAAGTTTGCTACAGCGACAACAGATTTCACTACCATTTTGCTAACCCTTGATGATTCCAGGTATCAAATTCTCCCTTACCTGTAATTAATGTCAGAGCAATTAGGTAGTTCAGGTAATTAGTGCGAGAAGAGTTTAATTAGTTCTATTTCGAGGTAAATCACAGAAAAGGTAAGGACATAAAGGTAATTCTGCTAACCTTGACTTAATTACTCCACCTGTTTTTTTTAAATTAGTGGGTTGATGAGGTAATTATATGGTTGGTTCCCGGATTTGTTCTACCTGGGCTCTGTTAATTAGTGGGGTGTTAAGGTAATTACAGTCCAGGTAATTAGCGGAGTAGGAGTGTAATTAACCAAGTTTGTGTCGTGAGATTAAATTACTCGATTGATGAGGTAATTACATGATTGGTTCCCGGAATTGTTCTACCTGGGATCTGTTAATTAGTGGGGTGTTAAGGTAATTTCAGTCCAGGTAATTAGCGCAGTAGGGGTGTAATTAACGAAGTGTGTGTCGTGATATAAAATTAGCGGGTTGATGAGGTACTTCTATGATTTGTTTTACCTGGACTATCTTAATTAGTGGTAGTTAGCGCAGAACAAGTGAGTAGCGGGCTTTTTTTTTCTACTCTTACTGTTGCCCTTGAGCCGTCTCCTATGTTGTAAAAAAAAAAAGGTGTAATTAATCGGGTGCCCGTGTCGTGATATTAAAGGTGAGAGTGATTAAAGGTGGGTTGGTCTGTTTGTTGATAATTCCACCATTCATATTTTTTCCTCGTCTCATTTTCCATTCAGATCTTTTTTTTTTTTTTTTTTTACTCGCTTCTCTCCCACTTATCCTTCCTCTTAATACCATCCCTCCACCTCCTCCTCCTCCTCCTTCTCCTCCTTCTCCTCCAACCCGCCCCCCCTTCCCATCTCCCTCTCCCTTCCCGAGCTCCTCCCTTCGTTTATTCATTTTTTTACAAGTTTTCTCCTTCACATTTTTTTCCTTTTTTTTATGTTATATTCTTATTAATTTTATTTTATTTTTTTTCGTGTTTTCTCCTCTACTTTTTTTTTTTTTACTTTCTTTTTTCTGTTTTATGTTGTTATTTCTTTTATTTTTTTCATGTTTTTCCTCCACATCTTTTTTTTACTCTTTCTTTTTCTGTTTTATAATTTCCATTTTATATTTTTTTGCAAGTTTTCTCCTCCACATCTTTTTTTTACTCTATCTATTTTCTATTTTATTTTTTAATTTTTTTTCATGTTTCTCCTCTACATCTTTTTTTTTACTCTTTCTTTTTCTATTTTATATTCTTCCTTTTATATTTCTTTCAAGTTTTCTCCTCCACATCTTTTTTTTACTCTTTTTATTTTCTATTTTATTTTCTTATTTCTTTTATTTTTTTTCATTTTTTCTTCTACATCTTTTTTTTTACTTTTATTTTTCTATTTTATATTCTTCCTTCTATATTTTTTTCTATTTTTTTTTCCTTCCACAGCTTTTTTTACTCTTTCATTTTCCATTTTTTTTGCATCTTCCACATTTTTACATCAGAAAAAAAATACTGATTCTTTTCTCTCCTTGCCGAATTTTCCTTTCCTCATTTTTATATTTTTTTCTTTTTCTAACTTCCTCAAAAAACAACTTCAATCAGAACCTCAAATCACTTCCCTCCATGATCTCCTCCTCTTTATTTATCAAGTCATACATCACGGACACCAGCACCACCAAATTAAAAAGCAGCCCAAGGAGTCTAATTAAACCCTAACCCCTTTGACCTACTAAAACCCCAAAACTCATGTGCCACAAATTCCTTTCCTTTAAGACCTTCTGGCACGAGGTTGCATATTGGTATTGTTGGTATGCGGCTGTCGGAGAGAAAGAGAGAGAGAGAGAGAAAGAGAGAAAAGAAAGAGAGGAAAAAAGGAAAGAGAAATATATGAGAAAACATGTCAGGAGTATTTAATTTCCTAAGACAAAGTGAGAAAAAATGAGAGAGAGAGAGAGAGAGAGAGAGAGAGAGAGAGAGAGAGAGAGAGAGAGAGAGAGAGAGAGAGAGAGAGAGAGAGAGAGAGAGAGAGAGCATAGGGCTTTATCTGTGGGTGATGTGATGTGTGTGTGTGTGTGTGTGTGTGTGGTCGTCAGGGGAGATTAGAGAAAGGATTGTAGATAAAAAGAGAGAGAGAGGAAATTGAGGGGAGAGAGAGGAATGGAGAGGGGAAATGAGGGGAAGTAAGGGGGAAGGGGAAAGTGAGGGGATAGTGAAGGGAAAGTGAGAGGAAGGGGAGAGTGTGAGGAGATGAAAGTGATATAGGTTGAGGAAAATGAAGGGAAAGTTAGAGGAAGTGAAGGGAAAGGGAGGAAAGTGAGGGGAAAGGAAGGAAAGTGTGGGGAAAGTAAGGAAAAAGTGCGGGGAAAGTGAGGTGAAAGTGAGTGAAGTGAGGGAAAAGGGGGTGGAAAGTGAGGGGAAGCTAAGGGGAAGGGGAGGGAAAGTGAGGGTAAAAGAAGGGAAAGAGGGGAAGAGAAAGTGAGGGGAAAGGGAAGGGTTGTAAATAAAACAGGTAAGGGAGGAATGAGGAAAATGAGAGAAAAGGATGAGGGGAAAATGAAAGAAAGTGAGGGTATGAGAATGGAACATGTGAGGGGAAGATGAGAGGAGGTGAAGGGAAAGGAAGAGAAGAAGAAAGAGCCTGAAGATAAAGAGAGAGAGAGAGAGAGAGAGAGAGAGAGAGAGAGAGAGAGAGAGAGAGAGAGAGAGAGAGAGAGAGAGAGAGAGAGAGAGAGAGAGAGGGGAAAGAGTAGGTATGAGGAGATGAGGGGAAAGAGAAGAAGAGGATAAGGTATACGGAAGGGTAATGAGGGGAAGATGAGGGGAAAGTGAGGGGAAGTAAAGAAAGGGGAGGGTGAAGGGCTGGGATGTGAGGGAAAGGTGAAATGGGGTGCATGGTTACGGAAGGTGAAATGAGGGGAGAGAAGGGGAAGGGGAAGAAAGGGTAAGAGGAAGAGGGAAGGGAGGTTGAGGGGAAAGGGAGGGGATTAGTCTGGCTTCATTCCAAACACAGCTACTACTTCTGTCACTACTACTGCTATTACTACTACTACTACAATTACTACTACTACTACTACGACTACTACTACCACTACTATTTTCACTGCTACTACTAAAATTACCAAGAAACACACACACACACACACACACTTGAACTGTCTCCGTAGCTGTAAAACACACACACACACACACACACACACACACACACACACACACACACACACACACACACAAACACACACACACACACACACACACACCTTAAATTACCATGACCCCCCCCCACCAAAAAAAAAAAAAAAGCAAAAAAATAACACATGCAAACACTCCTAAACTCTCTAACAAATAAACAAACAAACAAACAATATAAAACAATTCCCTCCCCCCAGCAAAAAAATCCTCTACTCAAATGACCTCCTTTAATTACCCTAAACTTTAATCACCTCATTTTTTATTAACGACCCCACCTGTAATAAACATGTGATATCAACCTCCTACCTGTCCGCAAGCTAATACCTGTAATCAAGCTTTAATCAACCTATTTATCAACATAGCAACGTTTCCTAATTCCGTTGCCCCTCAATTACCACCTGTTGTCAATTAGCACACCTGTAGTAAATTAGCACACCTGTTTATTAAGACCTTTATGAGCACACCTGTAAATTAGCACCTTATGACCACACCTTTTCAATTAGCACCTTCATGAGCACACCTGTTAATTAGCACCTTTATGAGCTCACCTGTTGATCACCTGTTGATTAGTAAACCTGTAAATTAGCGCCCATATGACCACACCTGTTCAATTAGCACCTGCAGTTAATTTGCACGCCTGTTGATCACCTGTTAATTGCCATACCTGCTAATTACAACACCTGTTAATGATCGCACCTGCTAATTACCACACATGTCGTTAATGAGCACACCTGTAATTAACCTCTCTCCCCCCAGGGCCTTTATGAGCCAGCCCCAGGAGAGCCCAGGTCACCACCGGCGCTATGGCTCATAAGTTCGTGTCCACCAAAGATGTGATGAAGAATGAAGGTAAGCAGAGAGAGAGAGAGAGAGAGAGAGAGAGAGAGAGAGAGAGAGAGAGAGACGGGGGGGGGGGGTATGTGTCAGTGGAGTGTTGATATATGTTGGCTAATTAATATATATCCATTATTTTCATTATTATTGTTACCTGGGTCTTATTTTTCTCACCTGTTTTAATCTTCTGGTAAACTTTTTCTTTGAGTTGGTGATAAAACCGAAGGAAAACAGGAAAAAAAGAAAACGGGAAATGTAGTGCGAATCTAAAGGAAAAGAAAACGAGGAAGCGACGGGTCTGAAAACACACACACACACACACACACACACACACACACACACACACACACACACACACACACACATATGCAGTCCTTCCCCCAATCGCACCCCCCACCCCCTCTCTCTCTCTCTCTCTCTCTCTCTGGCTAAACTCCTTGACAACTAGAGACAAAGAAGGGCTAAAAACTTCACTAAGACCACGCTCATTGCTTCTTTAAGACTCGATCCGCATTAGCCCTGACCCATCCCCTAAGCTGCGTAAGTCACCGTAAGAGGGCGCTCAAGTTTTCCTAAGTCTGCCCTGTTACCGAACTCTGAGCCGCGTTTTCTGTGATCCCGGCGCGAGGGGAGACAGAGAGGAGATGAAAGGAGAGAGAAAGGGATGGAGATGGAAAAGGGGAAGGAGGAGGAGGTGGAGAGAAACGGGAAGAGAGGGAGAGAAGAGAGGGGAGAAGGGATGGAAATGGAAGAGGGGAAGGAGGAGGAGGAGGAGGTGGAGAGAAACGGGAAGAGAGGGAGAGGAGAGAGGGGAGAAGATTGGATTTGGGAGAGATAGAAGAGAAGAGGAGAGGTAAAAGAAGGGAAGAGGAGAGAGAAGAGGGGAAAGAAGGAAAGGGAGTGAGGAAAGGACAAGAAGAAGAGGGACTGGAAAAAGGAAGAAAGGAGGGAAAGCAAGGAAAAGAAGAGGGGAGAGAGACGGAGAGGAAGACGATGAAAAGAGAGGTTGGGATTGAGATGAAGAAGAAGAGAGGGAAGGGGGGGAAGATGAGGTGGAAAACGAATAGAGAGGAGACAGGGAGAAGGAGGAGAAGGAGGAGGTAGAGAGAAACGGGAAGAAAGAGAGGAGAAGGAACCTTATTGTCAATCTTCTTTTTTTCTTCTTTTATATTCCTCCCATTTTCCTTCCCTTTTTTTCCTCCTTCTCTTGTTCCTGCTTTGTTCATTTGTGTCCTTGTTATTCTCGTTCTTCTAATCTTCTAATTCTCTGGTGTTGTCATTTTTCTAGTTTCTTTCATCTCTCCTTATTTTATTTTCTCTCTCTCCTCGTTTATCCTCGTTTGTTTTTGCGGTTATTTGTTTTCTTCTTCTTGCTAAGTCTCTCTAACTACCGTCTCTTCTTTTTCTTCTTTGTCATCTTCCTCCTATTCTTCTTGGTCAGACACAGTATATAACCTCTCCATCTCCTAATCTTTCTTAATTCTTGCAGTTCTTCCTGGTAACGATTCTGTTGTGGTGTAACTTTGAACCTAATCACTACGTTACTCCATCCTTCTTTCTTTTCTCCTTCGTTTCTTCAATACTTCTTTCCTGTCATCCATTCTCTCTTCCCTTGTTCGTTTCTTCCACCTTCCCTCTTCTCATTCTGTCTATCTTTCCTTCCTCATTCGTTTCTTCCGCATTCTTTCTGTTTCCCCTTCCTCGTTTCTTCCATTTCTTTCCCGTCATTCAATTTGCTTTCTCTCCTTATTTTCTCTTCCGATTTTTTCCTCTCATTCCATCTCTTTCTTCCGCTTCTTTTCTCTCCTTCAATCTGTTTTTTTTCTTTCCTCCACTTTTCGGTTCTTCCACATCTATTTCTATCATTCTATCTCTGTTTCTTCGTTTCTTCCACTTTTTTCCTTTCATTCTATTTGTCTTTTCTGTTTTCTTTCTTCCCCATTCGTTCCTTTCATTCCAGCTCTCTTCATTTCTCCCTTTCGTGCACTTTTTTCCTATCATTTTCTCTCTTTTTTTACCCTTTGTTTCTGCTCCATTTTCTCCCTTCGTGTTTCCGTAGATTAGTTGAGACCCACAATGACCAATCACCAACCACAAACAACAACCATTTCCAGCAGTCATTTCCTCTCTTAAAACCATAACATCTACCTTTCAATATTCTTTCTCTTCCTTATATCTTCACTGACTCTCGTACTAACCAACAACACTTCTATCCCTCCTTCCTACCTACCTTCCTTCCTTCACTCTTCTTTACAGCTACTTACCAACTGTCCTTTAATTTTACAGACCTCAACCTAACCAACGACCCTTCTATCCTTCCTGCCTTCCTTCCATCCTTCTTTCTTTTGCAGCTCTTTACCTCTCCTACTCTCCTATCGAACTCAGTCTAAACAACGACCCTGTATTCTTCCTTCATTCTTTGCAGTTTATATACTTTTCCTCTCCTCCAAAACTCAACTACAAGCAACCCTTCTATTCCCCTTTTCTTTCTTTCATTCTGTCTTCCGTCTCTCTTCGGCATATGGCCACAGATGTTGCACCGACTAAACGAAACTTTCCAACTTTTTCATTCATCTTCCTTTTTCTTTTCTCCTTCCCTTCACTTTCTTTTCTTCTTTCTCTGCTTTTTTTTTCCTTCTTCCCTCCCTCTCTCCCTTCGCTTCTTCCCCCTGCTTCCTTCCTTCCTTCCTTCCTTCTTTGCAGCTCCTGTCCTTTTCCCGTCCAACCGAAGGCTTTTATCTTGCCCGCCAGCCTTCCTTCCTCCATTCTTTCCTCCCGAACTCAAACCTAGCCAACAACGCTTCTATGTCCTCCTGTCTAGAGAGAAACGGGAAGAAAGAGAAGAGAAGGAACCTTATTGTCAATCTTCTTTTTTTCTTCTTTCATATTCCTTCCAATTTCTTTCCCTTTTTTTTCCTCCTTCTCTTGTTCTTGCTTTGTTCATTTGTGTCCTTGTTATTCTCGTTCTTCTAATCTTCTAATTCTCTGTTGCTGTCATTCTTCTCGTTTCTTTCATCTCTTCTCATTTTCTTTTCTCTCTTTCCTCGTTTATCCTCACTTGTTTTCTTCTTCTTGCTAAGTCTCTCTAATTTGCGTCTCTTCTTTACTTCTGCCATCTGCCCTCTCTTCTCCTCTTCCCCACGACCCAACCTAACCCTCGACTCTCTCTCCTTCCTCTAGGGTTCCTGGCCAAGCTCGGGTCCACGCTGGCCGGGAGACTCAACCCGGACCCGCTCATCGAGACCAAGGCCAAGAGCTCCATCACCTGGCGGAGGACCTCGGACATCAAACACCGCATAAAGACGGCCACTGGCACCATTGCTATCTACGAGGACCTGACGCCGGAGCAACTGGCAGAGAAGCAAGCGGAGGCCGATCGAGCAGCAGGAGGGATAGCGCCTGACAGCGCCGGCCCTGCCCCTGCTGCCACGCTAGAAGAGGAAGGGGCTAAAGAACCTGCTCTGCCTACTCCTACTGCGACTCCTGCTGCTGCTGCGGATGCTACTGCTGCTGGGAAAGTGAGTGTTACTGTTGTTGTTGTTGTTGTTTGGTGTGGTATATGTGTGTAGGGGTTGGAGGGAGGAGTGGGGGAAGTGGGTTATGTGGGGGAAAGGTTGTGGGTGAGGGGGTATACAAGGGGAGTGACAAGGTGTGTGTGTGTGTGTGTGTGTGTGGTGTGTGTACGTGTGTGTGTGTGTGTGTTATTTTCCAGCATCCTCATTTGCCCCTCACCCCAGACCAAACAGAAGAAGTAAAAGAAAAAAGAAAGAAAGAATGTAAAGAATAAAAGACAATGATAACAGATAAAGGAAAAAAGGCAGAAAATAAGAAAAGAAAAACAGATAAATACAACAATGAAGATTAAAAATAGAAAAACATAGACGAAAAAAACACAAAAGCACACAAAACAAAACAAAACAAAAAGAATAAGTAACCGCCAACAAAAAAAATAACCCCCGAAAAAACAAGATTAAACAAACAAACAAAAAAAATCACAAACAAATTATACAAAAAAAAAGGAGGACGAGAAAAAAAAATCATAAAGGTGAACAAGATCTCAGGTGTTAATTGGTCAACCTCTCACCTGGCTGGTCTGAGGGGCAGGTGAGGTACAGGTGTGTTCTGACCTAATCACCGTGTTGTGTTACCTGTGTTACTAATTACTCTTCTTCACCTGAGCCATCACACCTGGACACTAGTTAACAGGTAAGTGAGTTCGCCCCGTACAGATCGAGGCCTAATTAGTGTGATTACCTGTGGGTTTAAATGAGGTACTTTTTTATTATTAGTGAATTTGTTATGAATATTGAAGAACAAATTGAAGAGAGTGATAAAGAAGGACCAAAGGAATAAAAGAAAGGAATAGAGAAGAGTCGTAATAAAGAGTTTGTTAAGAATATGGAAAAGGAAAGATTGAAAAGTGTGATAAAGAAGGACTAAAAGAATAAAAGAAAGGAATAGAGAAGTCGTGATAAGGAATTTGTTAAGAATATGGAAAAGGAAAGATTGAAAAGTGTGACAAAGAAGGACCAAAGCAATAAGGGAAGGAACATGGAAGAATGATAATAATGAAGAATAAAGAATAAAAGAAGAAGTAAGGAAGAATAATAAAAAAAAGAAGAATGGAAGGAAGGATGGAAGGAAAGAAGGAGTAAAAAAAAAGACTTAAGAATAGAAAAAAAAAGTTGAAAGAAACAAAGGAAAATCAGAGTAATAAAACAAATAATGGAAAAGGGGAAAAGGAAGAAATAGAGAATAACAATAAAGAAAAAAAACTAAAGAAAAACGGGGGAAAACAAAAGGAAACACGAATGATAAAAGGAAGGAGGAGGGGAAGAAAACGCAAAGAATATGGGAATAAGGTTGTAAACTATGATGAAAGAAAGACGAAAGGAGAAAGAAAGAAAATCGAGAGAACAAGTAAAACGGAATAGGGGAAGAATATGATAAAGGAGGAGATAACCGAAATTAGACATAGATGAAATGTTAAGTATGAATTTGGGGAGAGAATGAAATGAAGGAAGAAAGGCAGATCGGGATAAGAAAGAAGGAAAAGCAATACGAAATAAAAAGAAAATACGGTACACGAATATGAAGGAAGAAGGAAAAGGAAAGAAATAAGGAAAGAATGTAACGAGACAAAAAATAGATAGGGATAAGAAATAAAGGAAAAGAAAATATGGCGAATGAAGGAAGGAATGAAAGAAGAAGGAAAGGAAAGACAAGAAGGGAAAGGAACGAAATAAAAGAAGAAGGAAAAGGAAAGAATTAGGGAAAGAATATAACGAGACACAGAAAATGCAAAGAGAATGAGGGAAGAAAAAATAGATAGGGATAAGAAATAAAGGGAAAGAAAACATGATGAATGAGCGAATGAAGGAAGGAAGAAGGAAAGGAAAGAAAAGTAAGGAAGGGAAAGAAACGAAATATATTAAAATTGAGAAAAAAAAGCAGATTGTGAAAAAAAGGTAAAAAAAATGTAAATAGAAGGAAAAGGAAGAATAAAAGAAGGAAAAAATAAAGAGGAAAGGAAAGCAGATCACGATAGAGAGGAAAAGAAGGAAAAAAAGGAGAAACGAAAAGGGAAGGAAGGAAAGATGAGGGAAATGAATGAAGGAAACGAAAAGAAACCAGAAAAAATATGATGATAAGAAGGAAACGAAATGGAATAAAAATAAGTAAAGAAAAAAAATAATAAAATACCTACCAAGCCTAAATGAACCGTCCCCCCTCCCTCCTTGCCCCCCCTCCTCCTCCCTCTCCCCTCTCCCCCTCCTCCCCCGAGACAGGTCATAGAATTCTCTCTAACGTGTATTTTAGTTTCCGCCAAGTTACCGTGAACGCGTGAAAGAAAACGGAGCATCAAAGAAAACGGGTTGGGAAAGAAAATGCGCGCGAATCCCGTTTTCTTTCTCAAGGGGGGACTGACCGTGAGAGAGAGAGAGAGAGAGAGAGAGAGAGAGAGAGAGAGAGAGAGAGAGAGAGAAGAGATCTCTCTCTCTCTCTCTCTCTCTCTCTCTCTCTCTCTCTCTCTCTCTTCCGTATCTCTGCCTGTTTCTCTGTCTGGCTGTTACCTCTTCTCCCACCTCTCTCTCTCCGTATCTCTTGCCTGTTTCTCTGTCTGGCTGTTACCTTCTCTCTCTCTCTCTCTGCCAACTCTTATTTGCTTCCTTAATAATATAAATCAAATAAAAACAAACTAATCTGTAGACACGTTTGAGAGAGAGAGAGAGAGAGAGAGAGAGAGAGAGAGAGAGAGAGAGAGAGAGAGAGAGAGAGAGAGAGAGAGAGAGAATAGATAAGATAGAAGAGGGAAGCGGAGGAGGAGGAGGATTGGCGAATGAGGAAGAGCAGAAGGAAAGGAGGAGGAGGAGGAGGAGGAGGAGGAGGAGGAGGAGGAAATGGAGAGAGGAATGTGGAGTGAAAAATGAAGGAAAGAAAAAAAAAAAAAAGGATGGAGGTAAGAGGAATAATTCGACAACAACAACAACAACAACAACAACAACAACAACAACAACGACTACCACTACAACTACTACAGCTACTACCACTGCAATTAATTTTCTTTTTTTTTTTCTCTTTCCGATGCAAGTGAATGACCGAGAGAGATGAAAGGTAACTTGAATCCTCCGTGTCCTCTCTCTCTCTCTCTCTCTCTCTCTCTCTCTCTCTCTTGGCAGTCATTTTATTTATCGCATTTTTCTGTCACTTCACTGTATTTCCTCTTCAAGGTCAACGTTCTACCTCTTCTTTGTTCTTCTAATTACTACAAAAGAGCAAACGAAAAGTAACACCACTACTAACTTCACTACTACTACTACTACTACTACTACTACTACTACTACTACTACTACTACTATTACTACTACAACGGAGCTGGTTAAGGCAAAATGTGAATATAACAAAAACTGAAAGACTGCATCAGGAGGAGGAGGAGGAGGAGGAGGAGGAGGAGGAGGAGGAGGAGGAGGAGGAGGAGGAGAAGGACAATGACTAGGAAACCAAGACACAAAAGAAAATAGGAAAAGGATAATGATGACAAGGAAGAAGTAAAAGAAGAAGAGAAGGAGGATTAGGAGGAGAAGAAAAAGAAGAAGTAAAGAAGAAGAAGATAAAGAAGAAGAGGAAGAAGAAGAGAGGAGGATGAAATACTTGTGTACACGCCAAGAACGATACCCAGGAGGAGGAGGAGGAGGAGGAGGAAGAAGAAGAAGAAGAAGAAGAAGAAGAAGAAGAAGAGAGGAGGAGGAAGGAAGATACGAGACAAGAGGACTTAGAGAAACATCAAAAGAAAACCAAATGTCAATAAATAAATAAGAAGAAAAAAAAAAGCAATTTAAAATACACAATCAAACAAAAAACAACGAAAACAACAAACAAGGAAGAAAACAACAGCAAAACAACAACAAAAAGAATTTCGATACTAAATTCTTTTTCCACAAGTTTCCCTTAAAAAAACAAAAAGTGACACCCAATCCCCGTTTTCTTTCCCCAGAGTATCCGGATCGAATTTCAGTCACGAATATAATAATAGAAAACGAGTCTAAGGAGGAAGAGGAGGAAGAGGAGGAGGAGGAGGAGGAAGAGGAGGAGAAGGAGGAAGAGGAGAAAGGAGATGAAGTATATATTTAAATTTTCTCTTTTTATTAATACGGTTTTAAATTTCTTTGTAACTTAAGTCCGTGTTTGTGCGTGCGTGTGTGTGTGTGTGTGTGTGTGTGTGTGTGTGTGTGTGTGTGTGTGTGTGTGTGTGTGTGTGTGTGTGCATGGGTTTCCCCGCTGACCACTCTCAAGGGGGGAAGGGGGGGACGAGGAGAGGGGGGAGATAGGGAGGGGGAAGAGAAGGAATGGGGAAGTGAGGAAGGGGAGAGAAGGGGAGGAAGGGGAAGAGGAGGGGAGTAGAGAAAGGGGAGGGGGGGTTAGAGGGCGAGATGGGGGGAGTGGAGGGAAAAGGGGGGGCGAGGAATGAGGGGAGAGTAAGAAAGGGGAAGAGGGGAAGGGATGAAGGGACGGGGTAGGCAAACTAAAGAAGGGAAGGAGGAGGGAGGGAGAGAGGAAAGGAAAGAGGAAGGGGGAGGGGGGAAGGGATGAAGGGGAGGGGGAGGTAAAGCAGAGAAGGGAAAGAGGAGGGAGGGAGAGAGGAAAGGAAAGAGGAAGGGGGAGGGGGGAGGAAGAGACAAAGGAAGGGAAGATTGGAAGAGAGAAGGGAAGAAGGGAAGGCTAAGCAGGAGGGAGAGAGAAAGGGGAAGAAAGAGAGGAGTAAAGGAACAAAGGGAGGAGGAAGGGAACAAAGGAAGGGAGGAAAAGGGACAAGGGAAGGAAGAGAGGAAGGAAGGAAGAGGAGAGAGAACAGTGAGGAAAGAGATGGAAGGGAGGAAAGGGAGGAATAAGGGAACAAAGGAAGGGAGGAAAAGGGACAAGAAAAGGAAAGAAGGAAGCAAGGGAGATACGAGAAGGGACAAGAGAAAGGAGGAAGGGAGCAAGGGAGATTATCAGGAAAAGAGATGGAAGGGAGATGAAAGAAAAGGAAGAGAGGGATGGAAAAGATGAAAGAAGAGGAGGAAGAGGAGGAGGAGGAAGAAAAGGGAAGTGGAGGGGAAGAAAGAGGGGACGAAAGGAGAGAAAGGGAAAGTAAAAATTGAAAAACAGGAGGAGAAGGAGGAGGAAAAAGGAAAGTTGAGGGGAAGGAAGAGGGGACGGAAGGAGAGAAAGGGAAAGTGAAAATTGAAAAACAGGAGGAGAAGGAGGAGGAAAAAGGAAAGTTGAGGGGAAGGAAGAGGGGACGGAAGGAGAGAAAGGGAAAGGGAAAATTATTGGAAAAGAAGAGATGAAGGAGGAGAAAGAAAAGGGAGAGTGTAGGGGAAGAAAGAGAGAACGGAAGGAGAAAAGGAAAAGTGAAAATTGAAAAACAGGAGGAAAAGGAAAGTTGAGGGGAAGGAAGAGGGGACGGAAGGAGAGAAAGGGAAAGTGAAAATTGAAAAACAGGAGGAGAAGGAGGAGAAAGAAAAGGAAAGTGGAAGGGAAGGAAGGAGGGAGGGGAAGGAATGAAGTGAAAGGGAAAGTGATTAGTTAGAAGGAAAGGGAAGAAAGTGAAAGGGGAGTTTAAAAGCCGGTAAATAAAGGAGAAAGGGAAGGTAAAAATAAAAGAAAGCAAAAAATAAGTTAAATTAGAACCGACACGTTGCCTTGATCTTAAAACCTCTTTATTTTTTCTTTTATTTTCCTTGATTTTATTTTCTTTCGATTCAGGTGGATTAAATTAACTAACTTACGATGGACTAAAACAGTAAAGAGAATAATCAGCGGAGACCTTGAAACACACACACACACACACACACACACACACACACACACACACACACACACACACACACACACACACACAGACAGACAGATAGAGACAGACAGACACACACAGGTAGACAGACAGACAGACAGACAGACAGACAGAGGAGCAGACAGGTACATAAACACACACACATAAAAAAAATATAAGGCAAAAAATGTTATCGAAATATTAATCAGTTTTGAGACTTTATCGCTCCTTCTTTCATAGTGATTTCAGGTGACAAGATTCCTTAATTAATGGTGTTACCTGTTCACCTGAAATTAATAACTGTAGTAGTAGTAGTAGTAGTAGTAGTAGTAGTAGTAGTAGTAGTAGTAGTAGTAGTAGTAGTAGTAATATATCATGTTTCTTGGTTTTAATACTATAACTGATCATCGTGTTGGTGTTGGTGTTGATGACGATGATGATGATGATGATGATGGTGGTGGTGGTGGACGGAACAGAGACTTGTGGTGGCAGTAGCCGGTGCACTGAAAGGGAGAGGAGGAGGAGGAGGAGGCGGGCAGGAGGAGGCTGTAGCGAGTGCCAAGTGCCAGTCTGTGCCGGGAGGGGGCAGGGGGGAGGGGAGGAGGTCGAGGGGGCGCGGTGCCGGCGTGGTGGTCTGCCCAGTTGGTGCCGTGAGCTCAGCAGCAGAAAATGTGCGTGAGAGGCGTTGGGCAGCGTGTGTGAGGGTGACGGAGGCGTGTGTGAGTGTGCGTGCGTGCAGGCGTGCTGTGGAGGAGGCGGTGGAGGTGCCGAGTGTTACTGCGTCGCCGTGTTGTGCCCGCCATGACGGTCTGGCTGCCGGGGAAGGGCGGTTCGACTCCCCTGCGGGCGTAAGGGCGCGGGGAGAGTGACCTCAGGGCGTGGCAGGGCGTGTGATAACCGTGCCGTGCCGTGCCGTGCCGTGCCGTGCCGTGCGTGCTGTGCTGTGCTGTGCTGTGTGCGGGGCTCGGCGGCCAGTGACCCCTGACCCGCCGCCGCCATGACCACCTTCTGCAGGATTACCGGGTGCGCCCGGAACCTGCCCAAGCCCTGCTACTTCCCGCTGCTGCCGCCCATTTCCCCCGCCGAGGCCAAGAAGCTGTGCAGGATCACCGGCAAGGCCACGGACCTGCACGCCTACAGCCCCGTCATCGCCTTCGGCAAGCCCGTGCCTTACGATGGCCTCGAGGGCTGCCGCATCACCCGCCACGAGGACTTCTCCTTCGCGCGTGCGGTGCTCGTCAAGACCAAGGACAACGAGAAGGCCTTCCCCTACCTGGAGGAGGTCCTGCAGAAGATGCGGACGCGGCTCAAGGGGAAGCCCGAGGCGACGCGGGAGTTCGTGTACCACGTGGGGGAGCACAAGACGAGCCTGCTGGTGACGGCCGAGATGGAGGAGGCCATCAAGACGGGCCACTTCGAGACAGTGTCCATAAGCAAGGACGCCAAGTGCATCAACGTGAAGCTGCACCAGGGCCGCATCGTGAAGCTGGACCTGACTACGCTGGCCGCCGAGGAGGGCGAGGTGCTGGACGTGGCGTGCGGCGAGGGCCAGAGCAAGAAGGTGCTCAAGAAGCAGCAGCAGATCCTGGAGGAGCGGCGGAAGCGCAAGACCAACACGATGGCCCGCAAAAGCCGCTTCGAGGAGCTGGAGGCCAAGGCGGAGGCCGAGGAGCGGCGCGACACCGTGCGGCCACACAAGCCGCGCGTCAAGTTTAACGCGAAGCAGCGCGCCGAGAAGCTGGCCCGGATGGAGGCCATGGCGAAGGAACAGCAGGAGAACAAGGCCATCCTGCTTCCCGCCGTGGACACCCGCAAGCCCCGCGACGAGGAGCTGCAGTACGAGAGGATGCTGTTCGACGTGACGCAGGCCCAGACCAAGTCCCACACCATGGCCGTCGTGTCCTCGGGCTTCGACTGGAAGGAGGCGCAGGAAGCCGAGGACGCCGGCTTCGACTGGGACAGCTTCCCGCACGAGGAGTGGGTGGAGCCCGTGGAGGTGACGGAGACGAGCGTGGCGCGCGAGGAGGTGGTGAGCGGCGCCGACGTGGCCAACCTGCAGGTGGTGGTGTCCGTGGAGACGGTGCGGCCCGCCCTGCCCATGCCGCAGGACGTGGCGCGCGCCGTCTGCAACCTGCTGGAATCGCAGCTCAGCCACACCGAGGAGGTGAGCGACGCCCTGCGCGCCGCCGCCGCCAGGGACCCTGACATCGTGCCCACCTTCCATGACATCTGCCACATCGCCGCCGCCATTGAGGCCGCCGAGCTGGGCTTCCTGGTACGCGGGGACGAGGGCGCCGAGTTCGTGCCCAAGGCCGAGTACGTGCCCGGCGAGGTCCCGGCGGTGTCCGGGGTGCTGGTGGAGGTGAACGAAAAGAAGAAGTTCGTGGCGGGCCAGATCCTGCAGCTCGGGGACAAGGAGAGCTTCGTGGCGGGCCAGACGGTGACCACGCCGCGCGGCAAGCGGTTCGTGCCGGGCCAGACCATCATCAACATGGACGGCGAGGTGAGCCTCGTGCCAGGCCAGTGCGTCCGAGCCCAGGAGGGCGAGGCCGTGGAGTTCGTGGCCGGCCAGGTGGTCAGCGGCCCGGGTGGACCAAAGTTCGTGGCGGGACAGATGATGGATTTGGGGGACGGGAGGATGGCCTTCGTGGCCGGCCAGACCGTCACCACTGAGGACGGGCCAAAGTTCTGCCCCGGCGAGGTCACCACCAACGCGTACGGCGAGGAGCTGTTCGTGCCGGGCCTGACCATGCCCACGGCCGAGGGGGCCAAGTTCGTGGCGGGCCAGACCTTCGCCACCGAGGACGGGCAGCTGGCCTTCACGCCAGGCCAGATCGTGGACACCATCGAGGGCCCGTCCTTCGTCCCGGGCCGCACCTTCAACACGCCAGAGGGCAAGAAGTTCATCAAGGGTGATCTGGTGGAGGACGAGGCCGGCCGCATCAAGTTCGAGCACAGGCCGTTCACGGAAGAGAAGCGCGTCAGCGAGTGGCTGGTCATCCCGAACAGCGAGCTGCAGCCGCTGGCCGTGGCGCAGCGCACCGTCGTGGGCTTCATCGTCAACCCCACCAACACGGCCAACGTGCAGCCCGGCGACCAGCTCTACGGTGACATGGTGGAGACCGCCGACGCCGTGCAATTCTACCTGTGCGGGAAGCTGCCCGAGGACGTGTCCCCCGAGGCCAAGGTGATCCCTGGCCGCCTGCTGGTGACGGAGGAGGACCAGCGCTTCGTGCCCGGCCGCATGATAGTGGCGGAGGACGGGGCCGGCGAGCGCTTCGTGCCGGGCCAGACGGTGACCACGACGCACGGCGAGGAGTTCATCCCCGGCCAGATCGTGGAGAGCTCGGAGGGCCCCAAGTTCGTGCCGGGCCAGATGGTGATGACGGCCCATGGCGAGAAGTTCGTGCCGGGCCAGGTCATCGTGGAGGACGAGGGGCCGAAGTTTGTGCCGGGTCAGATCATCCAGACCAAGAACGGCGCCACCTTCATCCCCGGCCAGATGATGAACACAGACGAAGGCCAGCTGTTCGTGCCGGGCCAGCTGGTCGAGACAAACGCCGGGCCGCGCTTCGTGCCCGGCCAGGTGGTCGAGAGCCCAGAGGGACCCAAGTTCATACCCGGCAACATCATCGAGACCGAAGAGGGACTCAAATACGTGCCGCCCGATGCCGACGAGATCGACGAGGACTTCGAGATCTCGTTCCAAGGGTTCGAGGTGAGCGAGGAGGAGCTGGCGCTGCTGATGACGCACCCGACGGACGCGCGGCCTCACCAGACACTGCTCAACGGCGAGTGTCTCATCGACTCGGCGACGCTCAAGAAACTGGCAGTGGACACGGTGGTGGTGCACGGCGCCACGCCCGAGCCGCAGCTGCAGCAGCAGGAGCTTAAGAAGAAGAGGAAGAAGAAGAAGGGGCGGGTGCAGCTGGACGCCATGGAGGAGGTGGTGGAGGAGGTGGAGGAAAAGGACGAGGGCACCGACCGAGTGGAGCTGCTGATCGGGCTGATGAAGGCCGGCTCGTGCATCTCCGAGGCGCGGCGCGACAAGGAGATGGAGAAACTGTGCGCCCTGATGGCCCAGGAAGGGGAGCACGAGAACCACGCCACGCTGCAGGTGGAGGCCATGGCCCGCGTGCTGGCCTCGAGCAGCGGCGCTGCCGAGGTGGTGCGGGCCTTCCTGGGCCAGGACGAGGGACTCATCGCGGACATCGTACACCACATGGTCGACACCGACGACATCAAGAGGAACGACCAGGCGCGGAGCGCGTTGCGGCAGGCCGTCACCCGCGTGGTGACGCGCCGCTGCGACAGGGAGATCGACGAGATGGTGGAGATGCTCGGCGAGAGCCCCGAGAGTCTGCTGACGGACACGCGCACGCAGGTGCTGCTGACGGAGGCCGTGGGCGTCGTATGCGTCACCGGCAACGTGGAGGTGGCGGCGTTGCTGGAGCAGTTCATCTCGCAGCCGTCGGAGCCTGACTCGCTGCGGGACAACCCCGACGTGGTGTCGGTGCTGCGTCAGCTCATCGTGCTGCACCAGATCGCTGAGCGGGACAGCGAGGTGGAGCGCATGCTGCAGGTGCTGCAGACCAACCCCGAGGGCCTCAAGGACCGGAAGAAGATCCGCGAGTTACTGCGCAGCGCCAACCTGCTGCTGCAGGTGCCCAAGAAGGTGAAGGAGGAAGAGGACGAAGACGAGGACGAAGAGGCCGCCAAGAGGTTCGACCTGCGGCACGTGGCCTCGTCCAAGGACATCCCGAAGGAGATGTTCGAGCAGTTGAAGGAGGACAGACAGACGGCGAACCGCTTCATCGAGGAGCTGCCGGACGAGCTGTTCCAGCAGATCCTGCGGGACGGCCGCTGCGGCGAGAGCTTCTTGGCCTCGCTCAACGAGGGCGTGTCCGGCGCCGCGCGGGGCGAGCTGGACAAGTTCAAGAAGGGCATGGCCATCGTGGTGACCAAGGAGAACATGCAGGCCGTCATCCCGCGGGAGTTCTCGCGCTCCGTCTGCTACGGCATCGTGCCCTACCTGCTCATCGACGAGGAGGGCATCAAGTTCTTCGAGCGCGGCCTGACGGGGCGCAAGCTGGCGCCGGCCAAGGTGATCGAGAACACCTGGTACATGCCCGACGCCTACTACAGCAGGACGACGCCGATCTACGAGGTGCTGACCCCGCCACCACCACCACCACCACCACCACCACCATTACCATTACCATTACCATTACCATTACCATTACCACCCTCACCAGCCTCGTCCACATCACCATCATCATCATCACCACCACCCTCGTCACCTCTATCCTCATTACCATTATTATCACCTCAAACACCACACCCATCATCATCACCACCATTATCACTTTCACCTCAGCCATTAACGTCATCATTGTCACCTCCATCAACACCACTCACCACAGCGCCACCTTTTCTGTCACCACCACCTCTATTTATACTGCTGAAGTCACCACCAGCGTCACCACCATCCACACCACCAATGACCACAGCGCCAACCCTTCTGTCATCACCACCACAGTCCCCAGCGTCATCACCACCACCTATAACTCTCCTGTCACCACCACCACCACGCCTCACCACACACACATTTCCGCATCGACCACGTGGTTTCTAAAGATGTATTTGACCTGATAACACACACACACACACACACACACACACACACACACACACACACATACACACACACACACACACACACTCACTCACCTATCCATTACCACCATCACCACCATCATCACCACCACCACTATCACCACCATCACCACCACCATCACCATCTCAACAGTAAAGTAAGACTGTCAGTAATCTTAAGAACTTTTATATTCAATTTTTCAACTTTAAAATAAAAAAATAACCATAAAAAGTAAAATAAAGTAAATACCAGATATCCAGATTAATTTCTTAATAAAAAATCAATCAATCCATCAATCAAAAATAAGATAGACATTTCTTAGTACCAGTTTCTTGATTCACTTAATTGCTTTCTTTCTTAATCATCTTTGACCTTTAAATAGACTGTTTTTTCTTAGCATTTTTTAGCTTTGCATTTAGAGGAGTGAGAAGGCGCCACCGAGCAAGGCAGAGCAAAGGGGAGGGGGCGCCAACCCCTTCACCCCCCCCTCAACCCCCCAACCCCCCCACCTCACCCACCACTAACTATGCGGAAAAGAAAGGGAGGGAAAGGAGGGGGCTGGAGGAGAAAGAGAGAAATACAGAAGGAAAAGATTGTGAAGAAAGGAAGAGGAGGGAAAGAACTCAAAAGGAGGAAGGAAAGAGGATAAAAGGGGAAGAAAGAAAGGAGAAAAGAAAGGGAAGAGAAGGGTAAAGAAAGGAAGAGGGAGGAAGATAATGCCAACCCCCATTTTCTTTCTATATAACCTTCCTCTTCCTCTTTCTCCTCTTATATTCTTTTTTCCTTTCTATTTTTTATCCTCTTCTTCCTCTTCTTTTTTTATCCTCCTCCTGCTCAAATTCCTCGTATTCTCCTCCTCCTCCCCCTCCTCCTTTTTTTCCTTTTCAAAGCGCACATTTTTCTTTTTTTTCATATTTTTCCGCTTTTTCGATGTTTTTTTTAGCGAACTGACTAAAAAATATGAAAAAAGGTGCGAAGGAGAGATTTGCTTGAGTCTACGCTTTGATAATTTTAATGAGGAGAAAAAAAGGGATAAAAGAAAGGAATATATATATATGCAAAATAGGTCATCAGTGCAAGTCAATTCCTTCATTTGGGATCATTTTTAGGTGAGAAGGAGAGATTTTTTTGAGTTTACGCTTTGAGAATTTTAATGAGGAGAGAAAAAGGGAATGATAAACGAAAATATATATATATATATATATATATATATATATATATATATATATATATATATATATATATATATATATATATAAAAAGGTCATTTCCCGTTATTTTCTTCATTTGGGGTCATTTTCACTTTTTTTTCTCGGTTGTCGACATTTTCATCATTCCTGTAATAACAGTAATAATAATAATAATAATAATAATAATAATAATAATAATAATAATAATAATAATAATAATAATAATAATAATAATAATAATAATGAGAGAATATTTCCGTCTTCATCTCTCTATTCATTCATCTATTCACTTATTCATTTATTCGCTTAGTTTGTTATTCATGAGTTTACTGTAATGTGTGTGTGTGTGTGTGTGTGTGTGTGTGTGTGTGTGTGTGTGTGTGTGTACTTTTGGTTTCCATTCCAAAAAGGCCATAAAATTAAGTCTGACTACATTTTTAAACGCTCTCTCTCTCTCTCTCTCTCTCTATCTATCTATCTATCTATTAACTATCTATTTATCTATCTACTTATCTATCTATCTATCTCTGTCTATCTATCTCTGTCTATCTATCTCTATCTATCTATCTCTCTATCTATCTTTCTATCTCTCAACTTCAAACCATTAACACCTCCAATGAAAATAAAACAACAAGAAAACGAGAGAAAACGAAAAAGAAAATATATATAAAAGCGAGTATCTTGGAAAACACGCCAGTTAAAAAAAGGAAAAGTGAAACGAAAAAACAAACAGGTGAAACAGCTCACACAGGAGGCTGCTTCTTACCTGGCCGCACGGACCTCATTAACACCTGGCCTGCTTGCTCTCACTCTCACTTTCTATTTTCTCCCCCTCTCTCTCACACACACTTACCTGCGAAAAAAAAAAAGAGAAGAATAGAATTACTAGAAAGTTGAAATGGTAAAGAGGAAATAGAAATAGAGGGAAATAATAAATGAGAAATGATAAATGAGAAAGAGAAAAATTGATAAGATAATTGATAGATAGATATATAGATAGACAGAAATAGATGAGTTTGATTTTTTTACAGGAAAGGAAACAGCTCAAGGACAAAAAATATGAAAAAAAAAGAAAACCGTAATGAAAAAAAAATCAAACCCGTGTTAATAGTGATGATAA
>NC_066569.1:5917636-6072636 GCF_024679095.1 Eriocheir sinensis | reverse complement strand
TCTCTCTCTCTCTCTCTCTCTGAAGGGTTGCCAAAGGTCGACAAAATTAATTAGTCATTGGCCAGGTATGTACAAGATCCCTGCACAGGTATTTCCTCTCTCTCTCTCATAACCGCGTCACAGGAAGTACCAAAGAAAACACAGAGAGAGAGAGAGAGAGAGAGAGAGAGAGAGAGAGAGAGAGAGAGAGAGAGAGAGAGAGAGAGAGAGAGAGAGAGAGAGAGAGAGAGAGAGAGAGAGAAAGGTAGAAAGAAAGAAAGGAGGAAAGGAAGAAGGAAACAAAGAGAAAAAGAAGGAGAAAGAAAGAAAAGAATGGAAGAAAGAACGAAAAAGATAGAGAAAGGAAAAGGAAAATAGGGAAAGAGAGAGAAAATGAAAGAAAGGGAAAGAATGAATGAATGAATGAATGAAAGCATGACTGAAGGAAGAGGACGAACGAATGAAATAGAGGAAGGAAGAAAAACGTAAAAAAAAAGAAAGAGAAAGGGGAACATTCTAAACTAACATTCTAGCTAACATTCTAAACCTATTCACCAGTTTCATTAAAAAAAAAACCTTCGAGGAAAGTTATTAATTATACTCCTGCCAGAAACTGATCAAAGGAAAAGAGATCAGAGATTGTATCAAAAAAGGACAAAATAATTCATAGATACGTTAACGTTCAAAAACACTCATAATCTTTCGTGAATTTCAACCACCAAACAATATTATATTCCGGGTAGTGTCGATAAGGGTGATATAAATGACCTCCTGCTGGTAAGAGAGCCGGGAAGGACGCGTAGTAATGGGTTTAAGTTGGATAAATTCAGATTCTACAAGGACACAGGCAAGAACTGGTATACTAACAGAGTGGTGGATGAGTGGAACAAGCCTGGCAGTCATGTGGTGAGTGCCAATAGGATAGATTCAGATTCAACAAAGACATAGAGCCAGTTTCACAGTTCCCCATGATGGGTTAGTAAGCTCCCAAACCAATACCAGAAGCTTCGAAATTTTCATGTATAGTGTCTGGTGTTTATATTTAAGTTCACAAATTTGATGAAACTATACAGGAAAAGTCTTGTGTATTTAGTGTGGCATCGAAGACCTCCCCATTTTGGATTGTATGGGATTCTATAGTTTGGTTCGGGCTGTTACGAAGACACTGCATTGGACTGTGAAATCGGCTCATTGGAAAGAATTGGTTTACTAAGAGAGTGGTGGATGAGTGGAACAAGCCTGGCAGTCATGTAGAGAGTGCCAATACGATAGATTCATGTTCAACAAAGACATAGGCAAGAATTGGTATACTAACAGAGTGGTGGATGAGTGGAACAGGCCTGGCAGTCATGTAGAGAGTGCCAATACGATAGATTCAGGTTCAACAAAGACATAGGCAAGAATTGGTATACTAAGAGAGTGGTGGATGAGTGGAACAGGTCTGGCAGTCATGTAGAGAGTGCCAATACGATAGATTCAGATTCAACAAAGACATAGTCAAGAATTGGTATACTAAGAGAGTGGTGGATGAGTGGAACAAGCCTGGCAGTCATGTAGAGAGTGCCAATACGATAGATTCAGATTCAACAAAGACATAGGCAAGAATTGGTATACTAACAGAGTGGTGGATGAGTGGAACAAGCCTGGCAGTCATGTGGTGAGTGCCAACACGATATATACATTAAGAACAAGATTAGATGAATTCATGGATAGTGAGGTTGGGTGGGGTTAAGTTCACAGGAGCTGCCTTGTTTAGACCAACCGGCCTCTTGCAGACTCCTTATGCTCTTATGTTCCTATGTTCTTATGATAGCAGCAGGGGATGAAAGCGTATGCCATTTTCTTTGCCTTGACTTCGTGGCACTCAAAAAAGAAAACTGTACTAACTTTATAAATCAATTGCTATCCCGTTTAACTTCGTAGAGCAAGAGTAAACAGTTCCTTCGGTCTTTCATTAAATAATTTGGTACACTAAACTCGATCCAAGTCCCATTTGTGTCGTCCAACTTCATCATGCAAGAGTTAAGCATCTTCTATTTCGATATTTTTCAATGGAATAACAAATTAAACCCAGCAAGCTCCATCGCTGTGACGTCCAACTTAATAATGCAAGTTAACGAATTTCAACGCTATTCATTTATCTTTCCTATGGTATATTAAATTAGATCCAACAAGCCCCGTCGCTGTGTCGTTCAGCTTTATAGTGCAAGAGTTAAAGTTTCTTCATTCCTTCATTTTGCATCATTGGTACACTTAACTAAACATATCAAGCCTATTAGTATGCCGTCCAGCTTCATACTGCAAGACTAAACAGGTTTCTCTATACTTTCATTCTTTTTTTCACCGACAAACAAAACAAAGGCCAGCATTGTAATTTCTAAGCCGTCCATTTTACTCATGCAAGATTTAACCAACACCTTCACCTTTTCATTCTTCTTCAATGGCATCTATACTAGTCAAAACCCAGCCAATCCGTTTCTAAGCCGTCCAACTTCCTTATGCAAGAGTTAACCAGTTTCTTCTCTCTTTCATTCGTTTTCAGTGTACCTTGAACCAAAGCCACCGAGTCCATTCCTATGTCATACAACTTCCTAATTCTGAGAGTTAATTATTTTCTCCATTCTTACATTCTAACTTAAAAAAAAAGGAAAAAGGAAAAATATCAATAAAACTAAAAAATAAAATGAAAGTAACTAGTAATGTATCAATGACCGGATGAAAAAAAAAGCCCGCGTGTCTGTCTGTCTGTCTGTCTGTCTGTATATCTGTCTATGTGTCAGTGTCTGTGTATCAGTCTGTGTGTGTGTGTGTGTGTGTGTGTGTGTGTGTGTGTGTGTGTGTGTGTGTGTGTGTGTGTGTGTCTCTCTCTCTCTCTCGACTCATCACTATAAAAGGCAAGCGAGACAACTTTAACGCATTTACAAACAGAAACAAAATCTTAAATAAATAAGATTAGGCAAAACGACTCTCTCTCTCTCTCAACACTAATTTTCACAGATATGCCCAAATTTATGAGAGAGAGAGAGAGAGAGAGAGAGAGAGAGAGAGAGAGAGAGAGAGAGAGAGAGAGAGAGAGAGAGAGAGAGAGAGAGAGAGAGAGAGAGAGAGAGAGAGAGAGAGAGAGAGAGAGAAGTAAGAAAACAGAGAGAGAGAGAGAGAGAGAGAGAGAGAGAGAGAGAGAGAGAGAGAGAGAGAGAGAGAGAGAGAGAGAGAGAGAGAGAGAGAATGTTGACGGATGCCAACTCTTCCACTCATCCCATTTTCTTTCTCTCTCTTACTGAGGAATACTTCAACAAAACGTGAATAATAATAATAATAATAATAATAATAATAATAATAATAATAATAATAATAACAAAAGTACAAGACAAAATAATAACAACAACAACACAGCACACAGCAAAGCAAATGACCAATAGCAAGCAAAGAAAAAATATATGAATGAATTGAAAAAGTTAAATACAATAATAGAAATAAGAAAAAAAATAATCAAGTTACCCATTAAAGACGAATAGAAAACGTAGGCAAATCGGAAGAAAACGGGATGACAGACATACTTGGATAACGGGAGCTGCGCAGAAGAGTGCGTGCCAAGTCGTGTTATGCGCAGGGCACGTGCTTTCTCCTATATCCCATCTCCCCTTCCTCCGACTCCTCTTTTTCCTCCCCCTCCCTTTCCTTTTTTTCCATCTCTTCCTCTCATTTTGGTCCTCTCTTTTCCTCTCCTTCCTTTACTTTGTCTGTCTCATCTCTTCCCCTTCCTTCGGCTCCTCTTTTTCCTCTCTCTCTTTTTCCTTTTCTTCCATCTCTTCCTCTCATTTCTGTTCCTCTCTTTTCCTCTCCTCTTTCATTCCTTCCTTTATTTTCTCTGTCTCATTTCTTCCCTTTCCTCTTTTTCCTCTCTCTCCCTTTCCTTTTTTTCCATCTCTTCCTCTCATTTCTGCTCCTCTCTTTTCCTCTCCTCTTTCATTCCTTCCTTTACTTTCTCTGTCTCATTTCTTCCCTTTCCTCTTTTTCCTCTCTCTCCCTTTCCTTTTTTTTTCCATCTCCTCCTCTCATTTTGGTCCTCTCTTTTCCTCTCCTCTTTCATTCCCTCCTTTACTCTCTCTGTCTCATCTCTTCCCTTTCCTCTTTTTCCTCTCTCTCCCTTTCCTTTTTTTCCATCTCTTCCTCTCATTTCTGCTCCTCTCTTTTCCTCTCCTCTTTCATCCCTTCCTTTACTTTCTCTGTCTCATTTCTTCCCTTTCCTCTTTTTCCTCTCTCTCCCTTTCCTTTTTTTCCATCTCTTCCTCTCATTTCTGCTCCTCTCTTTTCCTCTCCTCTTTCATTCCTTCCTTTACTTTCTCTGTCTCATTTCTTCCCTTTCCTCTTTTTCCTCTCTCTCCCTTTCCTTTTTTTTCCATCTCCTCCTCTCATTTCTGGTCCACTCTTTTCCTCTCCTCTTTCCTTCGTTCCTTTACTTTCTTTGTCCCATCTCTTCCCCTTCCTCTTGCTCCTCTTTTCCGTCTCTCTCCCTTTCCTTTTTTTCCATCTCTTCCTCTCTGGTCCTCTCTTTTCCTCTCCTCTTCCACTCCTTTCTTTACTTTCTCTATCCCATCTCTTCCCTTTCTTTCTGTTCCTCTTTTCCTCTCTCTCCCATTTCCCTCTTTTCCTTTTTGTCCATTCCATTTCCTCTGCCTGATTCCCTTCTCTCTCTCTCTCTCTCTCTTCCCCTCCACCCTCCTTTTTTTTCTCTTGTTTCCTCTCTTTAATGGGAAGTAAATATAGCCAGGAGGAGGAGGAGGAAGAGAGAGAGAGAGAGAGAGAGAGAGAGAGAGAGAGAGAGAGAGAGAGAGAGAGAGAGAGAGAGAGAGAGAGAGAGAGAGAGAGAGAGAGAGAGAGAGAGAGAGAGAGAGAGAGAGATGGACGTTCGCATTTAAATCATATTACCATTATTATTTCCATTATTATTCTCACCATCATCATCATCACCATCACAATTTTTACATTAGTTATCTGCTGAAAGGCAAAGAAAAAAAAATATCAAAGTCATACCGAAAAAAGTAAGAAAAATCCACAAAAAACGGGAAACCAACAACTCGTTTTCGTTCACGGTATAAATTTTCAAGCTCTCCTTCTCGCCTTTTTCAATCCCATTCCTTTTACTAACACATTCCATAAAATAAAATAGTCTCCCCGATAAACACCAACCCTCCCTTCTAAAGAAAACGGGGAGGGAGCTTGATTCGCGTTTTCCTTAATTAAGAGAGGGCTGATGGAAACAGACTTTTCTTCCCGTTTTCTCTTTAATATGAAAAACAGAATAGTAATCCTTAAAACAAATCTCAACCTTCAGACCACATTTTCTATCTTCAAAGAAAATGGATGACGGAAACTCCACTCCCGTTTTCTTTAATAAGGGGTGACTATAAGGGACTCAACTTCGATTTGTTTCTCTTGTCATCAATATTTCCCGTTTTTCATCGTCAATATTTAGAGAACGGCAACCTTCAGACTAAATTCTCCCTCTTAAAAGAAAACGGAGAAGGGAAACTTGACTCGTTTTCTATAATTAAGGGATGACTGAAAGGAACTCGGTCAGATTTTTTTTCCTTATATTTCATCAATATTTCCTCCTTTTTTCATCAGCAACGTTGAAAACATTCCCTATCAAAAAAAAAACGGGGGAAGGAAACTCGCTCACGATTTCTTTAATGGATGACTGAGAAAGAATAAACTTCCCTATATGTCATCAATACTTCCCCTATTTCGCCATCAATATTTAGAGATCAGTGACATTCAAACCAAAATTCTCCCTTTTCATAGAGAACGGAGGCAGGGAGCTCGACTCACGTTTTCTTTTTATGGATAACTTCAGGAAGCTTAACTTCATTTTATGTCTGAAACATTTCCCTTTTTCGTCATCAATATTTAGAGATCAGTGACCTTCGAGCCAAATTCTCCCCTTTTAAAGAAAACGGAGGCAGGGAACTCGACTCACGTTTTCTTTTTAGGGATGACTTCACGAAGCTTACCGTTGACCATTTTTACACTTTTACATTATTTATCTTTCGTCCAAACGGGAAAAGTTGACACCTGTTCCTGACCTCACCTGCCCTAATCAGACCCTCCCCGCCCTTGCCTCGTCCTCGCCACACGCTTGCTAGTTCTGCCGACCCCTGCGACGGTCCGTGTGCGTGTGTGTACGTGTCTGTGTATGTGCACGGAGGTACGACGCACACACGGCCATACATGCATCCGCACACGCTTACAGATTATCACTGCTAGACATGTTAGACTACATGTCCGTTTGTCTGTTAGTTGTCTGCTAGTCTGTTAATATGCGCGTCTTGGTGTCTGTGCATCTCTCTCTCTCTCTCTCTCTCTCTCTCTGACTCCGTCCAAAATACACACCCACCCACTCACACGCTCCCCGCCACCCACCATCACCACCCATAGACACCCACCCACCAGCCAGCCAGGCAGCCTTGTACACACACACACACACACACACACACACACACACACACACACGTACATGGGCCGTCTTTGCAGCGCGGCCGCGGCGTGGCTGGGGCAGTGGGCCAGGCCGCGTTGGAGGTGTCGTGCCGCCTCCTGCTGTGCCCCCAGCTGCCCCGTTCCCTGCCCCCCCTGCTCCTCCTCTCCCACCTCCTCCTTGCTATCTGCCTTGCCTGGCTGGTGAGCGGCGCGTGACGTTGTGCCTTCACAGAGGACGCTGAGCGGCGAGCAGTACCTGCTGCCGCTGCCGGGCCGCCGACAGCGCCCGTCGGGCCGCCAGGAGCTGCTCTACACATCGTTGCTGCCGCCCGCCGGCCCCACCAAGCTGCCCTTCGCCGACGCGGCCAACGGTGACCTCGACGACCCGCCCTCCTACAGCAGGTCGTCGCGCGCAGGCTCCATCTGGAGTGACGTGGACCCCACCTCCGCCAGCCTGTCGCGCCGAGGCACCCGCGACCTCGACGCCATGTCGTCACGCCGCGGCTCCGTGTGCCACAGCCTCGCCGACGACGGGGAACTGGAGCCGACGAACGTCATCTACCGGCGGCCGACGAAGGACGAGAAGGAGGAGTGCGGCATCGACTACACCCCCGCGGTGCCCTTCAACCCCGTGGTGCTCGACGACGTGGCCGATTCGGCGCCGCTGTGCCGCTCGGACACCGTTGCCAAGTTGCTGGACAAGTACTCCAACTTCTCGGTGCACAGAGAGTTCGGGCCCGGGGCGCGCGCCGCCAACGCGAGGCGCAGCAAGAAGGGAAAGGACGTCAACGGCGTGAGCGAGAAGCGCTCCAGCAGGAAGAGCAAGCGGGGGGAGCGCGGCGACAAGGACGGGTACGGCGCGCCCTCCCGCAGCAAGGGCAAGAGCAAGGCGCGGGAGGAGCCGCTGGCCATCACCTTCCCGCGGGACCGGGACGCCAACGGGTCCCGCTCCAGCACGCCGCTGTCCTTCAGGGACGGCAGCTCCGCCCTGCCGCGGGAGGGATCCGTCCTGGCCCGCGACCGCGACAGCTCAGGCATCAACGGCCTGGAGGAGCTGGAGCGCGAGCTGGACGCCATCCCGCGCCGCGCCCTCAACAAGCCATTGCGCGTCTCCAAGATCCTCGAGGACGACGAGGACGACGACGAGCCCATCCTGCCCATCCAGCGGCGGAAGTTCAAGCCGCCGCTGCTGGACGAGCTGAGCAGCGCCGACCCGGCGGGCGACCGGCCAGGCGGCTCGGCGCTGCAGCGGTACCGGGAGCGGAAGGCGCGTGAGGCGGGGGACTGGACGGAGGAGCCCGAGGGCAGGGCCGCCAGTGTGCTCAAGGACGGTGGCGCGGCGCCAGGCCTCGGCCTCGGTGGCCTCGGCACCCCCAGGGTCGGCGGCGGCTATGGTGGCGGATATGGTGGCGGCGGGTACGGCGGTAGTGGCTATGGTGGCGGCAGCTATGGTGGTGGTGGTTATGGTAGTGGTGGTTATGGTGGCGGTGGTTATGGTGGCGGTGGTTATGGTAGTGGTGGTTATGGTGGCGGTGGTTATGGTGGTGGTGGTTATAGTGGAGGTGGCTATGGCGGCGGTGGCTATGGTGGGGGGTACGGTGGTGGCTATGGTGGCTACGGGAGGGGCGGGTACGGGGGAGGCATGGGCGGGTACAGGGGCGGGGGCTACGGCATGGGAGGCTACGGAGGAGGGTACGGAGGGGGGTATGGTGGCGGTGGCGGGTATGGTGGAGGCTATGGAGGGTATGGTGGAGGTGGAGGCTACGGGGGCTACGGCGGGGGAGGGTACGGAGGGGGGTATGGCGGGGGCTACGGAATGGGTGGGGGCTACGGGGGAGGGTACGGCAGGGGCGGCCCCGGGGACGGGTACGGGGCTGGTGGCAGCTTCGCCAGCCGCTACCTGGGCAACGACGGCCCCAAGGTGGCGCCAGTGTTCGGGGTGACCGGGGGCGCGCCGCCCCCCAGTCTTGGCGTCGATCCGCTGCCCGGAGCCGCCCCCCTGCCCGGGGTCACGCCGCCCCTCGGGGCCACGTCGGGCCTGGGCGCTCCTCCACCCGTCGGAGGCCTGGGCGCGGGGAGCCTGCCGGGGTCCGCCACCCTGTCGCCGCGGCTAGGGGATGACGCACGCAGTCGCCGCAGCGTCACGCCCATGGACGACGACCGGCAGCGCGCCAAGCACATCGCCAAGCAGTACCTAGGGGGCTCCGCGCCGCGCTCCACCTGCCCCGCTGTCAACCGCATACTGGGCGACGACGATGACGACGACCTCGACTTGGGCGACGACACCAACGGTGACGCCGGCGAGGGGTCGTCCGAGGAGTCGTAGGCGTGTCAGGCTGCCGCCATGTCGCCGCCACCGCCGCACCATGCCACGCCACGCGCCACCTTGCTGCCGCCCCCGTGCCCGCCGTGGAGTCATCGCCGCGAGTGACTCAAGGCGAGTCGTGCCGTGACTCACGACTCACGACAGTGCCGGACATGACAACTGATGATGATGAACATGAAGTTCCAAGGAGAACGCGTCGTCGTCCCTGTAATGACAGTGTCGGGGCCGCGGCGGCAACACGTGGGCCGCGAGGGGCGCCAGGCCGGGCTGTACAGACTCAGTAATCCGTGACAGCGTGCAGCAGCCACTCCTCCAGGCCGCTGCCGCCCCCACCACCACCACCACTATCTCCTGCTGCTGCTGCTGCTGCTCTCATGTTTATTATTTTGTTTCCCTGTCACTCGTCCCTTCATTTCCGCCTTCCCCAACACTCTCCTAACGCTTGAGTCGCCCACGCTGAGAACACTTGGAAAGACACTCGATTTAGAGCGATATTTTGGTGCGCGTGTCACCCTGGCGCTGATTGGCCCACGCGCCCATGACGTCACATCTGAACCCTGCTCACATTGGCTGAGGCGGCGGTGACGTCAGCAGCGAGGCCGATCAGTCCACTAAGGGTCACGGCATCCTTCGTTTTGATGTTATTTTCGACATTACAACCTCACATAGCTTTATTTACCCCTGTCCCTCCGTCGCCCCATAGATAAGTGTTAACATATCACACGAGGAGAACTGACAAGGCAAGGGCGTGCCACCTCTGCTTTAAAGGGCCAATCACGGGCGTCCACGTCCTCACTCTGGCTCCTCACACCCGCCAATCACGACCCTGGACGTCTGCCAATAACCTTTTTCTACCCCAAACTAAACATACGTATAAATAAATAATAAAATAAATAAATAAATAAATAAAAATGGTCATCCAGCCATTTCTGTACAGGTAAAAAACACGAATAAATAAAGAGTAAATAGTTAACTAAAACAAATTAAAGCAAAATAAAACAATAAAAACAATACTGGCCGATTTAAAGCAAGATGATGCCCTTAATGAGGTTTAAATGTCCGTCCTGTATGTCTGTAAGTGTGTGTGTGTGTGTGTGTTTGGGGATGTATGTACACCTGCCAGACGTACACAGGTGGTCTTGTTTGTACATTATTAATTAAAATGAATGAACCTGGAGTGCGGGTTGTCTCATTACCACAGAAAACGGGAAGAAGTGAAAACGGGAACTCAAGGAAAATAGAGGGTTAAAAGGCATAAAAACTGAAAACGGGAAGAAAAGAAAACGGAACCTCGAGGAAAATGGAGTACAAAGAAAAATTAGGCATAAAAATAGAAAACGGGAACAAAAGAGAAAACGGAAACTGAAGGAAAATAAAGTAAATAGAAGAAAATGGGTATAAAACAGAAAAACGGGAAAAAGAGAGAACGGAACCTCAAGGAAAATGAAGCAAAAAGAAGAAAATGGGCATAAATACAGAAAACGGGAAGAACTGAAAACGGGAACTGAAGGAAAATGAAGTGAGTAGAAGAAAATGGGCTTAAAAACAGAAAACGGGAAAAATTGAAAACGGGAACTGAAGGAAAATTAAGAAAAAAAGAAAAAAATGGGCATAAAAACAGAAAACGGGAAAAAGTGAAAACGGGAACTGAAGGAAAATTAAGAAAAAAAGAAAAAAATGGGCATAAAAACAGAAAACGGGAAAAAGTGAAAACGGGAACTGAAGGAAAATGAAGTAAAATAATAAATAGGCGTAAAAACAGAAAACGGGAAGAAATGAAAACGGGAACTGAAGGAAAATTAAGACAAAAATAAAGAAAATGAGCATAAAAAAACTAAGGACAAGATTGGAACCAGAAAATACAAAACTACAATAAAGAAATGAGAAAAGAATACTGATAAAAAAAAAAAGCTTAAGAGAAAATTCTGGAGATTGATAAATAGGCCTAGAAAAATTGGAATAGAAAACGAAAGCTAGATAGAAACAAAATTTAAAGTACAATACAACAAATGAAAAAAAAATACTTCTGAAAAAAACGCGAACTTAAAGAAAATTGGATAAGAAAAAATGAGCGAAGGGTATAACGGAGAAAGAAAACGGCATACAAGCGAAGAAAATGGGAAAAAGACGATTTATGAGAGAAAACGGGTTACGGTGAATCCAGAATCTGAAAAAAAGACGGAAACTTAAGAGAAAACTGTGAAATACATGAAGAGAGAGAGAGAGAGAGAGAGAGAGAGAGAGAGAGAGAGAGAGAGAGAGAGAGAGAGAGAGAGAGAGAGAGAGAGAGAGAGAGAGAGAGAGAGAGAGAGAGAGAGAGAGATAGAGAGAGAGAGAGAGAGAGAGAGAGAGAGATTTACATAGAAAATCAGACCACACAGACCCCATGGTCCAGACTTGGTGGTCTGTCCTTAAACCTAAGTGATTTTACATTAATCAGAAGACTCCAAAAGAGAGAGAGAGAGAGAGAGAGAGAGAGAGAGAGAGAGAGAGAGAGAGAGAGAGAGAGAGAGAGAGAGAGAGAGAGAGAGAGAGAGAGAGAGAGAGATAAACACGACAATTTAACAACGAAATGACAAACAAACATAAAGGTAGACATTCATTAATAAAAACTCCACCACAGACAAACGATAAAGATAAATAAATAAAAACATAAACAGATAAATGAATAAAGAAAGATAGACAGAAAGAAAGAAAAAAAGAAGAAAAAGAAGAAAAAAAAGAAACCGGGTGAATGAATGAAAGAAAGATAGAAAAAAAGAGAGAAAGAGAGAGAGAAAGAAAGATCAAGAGCTGCATAAACTGATAAATGAATAAAGAAAGATAGACAGAAAGAAAGAAAAAAAAGAAGAAAAGGAAGAAAGAAAAAGGAAGTGAGTGAATGAAAGAAAATAGAAAGATAGAAAGAAAGAAAGATTGAGTAATAGACTGGCCACTTAAGAAAAAGAGCAAGGAAGTAAAACATGAATAAATAAGAAGAAAGAGGAGAGAAAAAGGTTAAATAAAAAAAGATAAACAAACACAGGAAAGCAAACGAAAAAAGAAGAAAAAAGGAAGAAAAAAGAAGAAAAAAAGTATATAACTCAATACGTGTCCTCCCTTCCCCCAATAATTCTTCTTTTCTTTATCCCCCAAAACAAAAGAAAGGAGATGACGGAAAAGAAAAGACAGAGAAAAGAAATTACGAAACGAAAGAAAAAATAAAATGTGAAAAAAGTAGAAGCTGAATAGACGCATTTGTTGACCCTCCTTCCATCCTTGATTTCTTCCGTTATTCGTCTGGTATAGAAAATGGGAAAGCAAAAATATATCCTTGTCGCCATGAAGAAAAGGTGACGTAGAAAAAGAATGAAAAAGAAAGAAAAACGAGTCATTATTTTCTTTTATCTTCCATCCATGAAAAAAAAATTCCTTCATTGATCTGTTCCGAAAAGGTAAAAATCAACAACAAAACAGGTAGAAAATTGGTAAAATACGGTAAAATAAAAAGTAGAAAGTAGGAAAAAATGTAAAAAATAAAACATGAGAAGTGAAAATTAGAAAACATGAAAAAAAGGTTAAATAAAGAAAAGGAAAAAAAAGATGTCGATATAAAAAAGCCCCCTCCTCCCCCACCTTAAAAAAAATGTAAAAGTTAAAATTAGGAACTAGAAAACGCAAGAAAAAAATGAAAATAAGAAAAGGCAAACATATTTAAAAGAAAAAAAATCCAGAAAAATAAGAGTAATAAAGGTAAGTTAGAGGAACACTAAGGACAACATTCAGTAATAAAAATACGAAGAAAAGGATTTGAAACGACTTTAAAAGAAGAGGCAGGGATTAAGGAGAAGGAAAGAAAGGGAAGAAAAGGAAAAATATAGACTCCAGAAGACACAATAAATGAAAGAAGACATAAAAAATAAGCCAAACCTACACTACATATAACATTCAGTAATAATAATAAGAAAAGGATTTGAAACGACTATACGAGGAGAGAAAAGGATTAAGAAGAACGTAAGAAAGGGAAGAAAAGGAAAAATATAGACTCCAGAAGACACAATAAATGAAAGAAGATATGAAGAATAGGTCAAAGCAACAATAGAGGTAACATTCAATAAGAGGAAATAGAAACAGAATCCAACACTACTAGTCGAGGAGAGAAAAGGATCAATAAGGAAAGGAATGGAAGGGAAGGAAAAAAAATAGACTCCACAAACACACAATAAATGAAGAAATAAATGATAACAAGACCAACAATACGGATGACATACAATAAGAGGAAGAAAAAGGAGATCCAACACTACTTATCGAGAAAAGGATCAAGAAGGAAAGAAACGGAAAAGAAGAAAAAAATATACACTACAGAAACACACAATAAATGAAATAATGAAGATAAACCAAACCAACACTACAGATAATATTCAATAAGAGGAGGAAGAAAGGATTTGAAATGACTATACGAGGAGAGAAGAGGATTAAGAAGGTAAGAACACAGACTCCAGAACCAATAACCCCAAAAATAAAGAAATTAAATAAGAGGTAAGAGAAAACAGGAAGGAGAAAAAGAATCCAATACCACTAAACGAGGAGATATTGAAGGAAAGGAAAGAAAAATATAGACTCCAGAACCAATGAAAAAAATAAATGATAATAGAGGTAAGAGAAAACAAGAAGAAAAAGAATCCAATATCATTAAACGAGGAAAGAAAAGGATTAAGTAGAAGATATTGAAGGAAAGGAAAGAAAAATATAGACTCCAGAACCAATAAAAAAATAAATATAGTAATAACAGAGGCAAGAGAAAACAAGAAGAAAAAGAATTCAACACCATTAAACGAGGAAAGAAAAGGATTAAGTAGAAGATATTGAAGGAAAGGAAAGAAAAATATAGACTCCAGAACCAATGAAAAAAAATGTATTAATAATAAAGGTAAGCTAAAACTGGAAGAAGATAAAGGATCCAATACCACTAAGCGAGAAGAGAAAAGGATTAAGTAGAAGATATTGAAGGAAAGGAAAGAAAAATATAGACTCCAGAACCAATGAAAAAAAATGTAGTAATAATAAAGGTAAGCTAAAACTGGAAGAAGATAAAGGATCCAATACCACTAAACGAGAAGAGAAAAGGATTAAGTAGAAGATATTGAAGGAAAGGAAAGAAAAATATAGACTCTAGAACCAATAAAAAAATAAATGTAGTAATAATAGAGGTAAGATAAAACAGGAAGGAGAAAAAGAATCCAATACCACTAAACGAGGAGAGAACAGGATCAAGGAGAAAGGAAAGGCGAGTCAGGCACTGCAACACGTGGCTTCATCAGTACAGGTAAGGAATCCCAAACAGGTAAGACAGTACTCAATTCCAGGTAAGCCAGGTGTGTGGAATTACCTTTGCGGATATTAAATAAGAGCGAAAAGAATGTCCAATATAGTTATAAGACAAATTAGTAACCTGAGTATGTGTGTGTAAGATTGATACCGATAGATAGATAGATAAAAAGATAGACTGACAGGTAGATTGATAGATAGAGGTGTAGGGAGATGAGGGAAGAGGAGGTGATGGAAGGAAAGGAAGGGGAACGGAAGGGTTGAGAAGGAAAGGGATAGGAAGGGAAGAGATGAAAAGGGGAGAGAGAGAGAGAGAGAGAGAGAGAGAGAGAGAGAGAGAGAGAGAGAGAGAGAGAGAGAGAGAGAGAGAGAGAGAGAGAGAGAGAGAGAGAGAGAGAGAGAGAGAGAGAGAGAGATAAAGAAAGAGAAAGGGAAAGCGATGGAAGAATGAATAGAATGAGGAAGAAGAGAGAAAAGGGTTAGGGAAAGGGAGATAAAGAGGTGAGGAGGAGGAGGAGGAGGAGGAAGGAGAGAGTAACCTATGAACCTGAGATAGATAAATAGATAGACAGATAGAAAGAGAGAGAGAAGGAAGAAATAGGTTACACAAACAGGCAGGTAAGGTGTCTAATTAAACCTTGCGATACACCTTGAGTCACGAGTTCCAGTAAAGACAACAGATGGCACGTTCGGGAGATTGTCTTATTAATGATATTGTCTCAGTGTTGTTTATGGAAGGTGACGGGAAATGAGAGAGAGGTCGATAGATAGAAAGACAGATAAATAGATAGATAGAAAAATAGATGGATAGATAGATAGATAAGGAACAAGTATGATTATATAAAACACAAGGTAAAGTAAGGAAAAATAAAGGTGAACTAAGAGTAGAAAATTTGATAAAAGGAAGAGAAAGGAAGAATTAGAAGGGAGAGAGAGAGAGAGAGAGAGAGTGTATGATAATAGAACAAAACACACACACACACACACACACACGCACACACACACGTACACACACAACCACACAAACCACAAAAATCTAACCACAAAACCTTTCTTACCACCACAACCACCACCAACCACCACTAAAGCAAGCACCACCACCACCGCCACCACCACCACCACCACCACCACCAGCAGAAGACCTCACCCCTGAACCCAAACAACCCAAACAACCCAAAATCTCCCCACCCAAGCAGGAATGGTGGATGGAGGAGATGGAAGAAGCAGGTATAGGAGTAGGAGAAGCAGTAAGGAGAGCAGAGAAGCGGACAGAGAGCGTTATGCAGGAGCAGGAGGGAGCAGAACCAGGCATGACCACCACCACCACCACCACCTCCACCACCACCACCACTTTCACCTTCCTGGCTAATGAGGACTACGCACCTGAGGACGATGACGGCCTACAGGTGGTCTCAGGACAGATTCTCACCTTGATTGATAAGTCAAGTCCTCATAAGTAAGTAAATGAGAGGGAGAGTAGATGAAAGGGAGAGTAGATGAAAGGGAGAGTACAGGTAGAGAGGAAAGGTGTCGGGAAGAGAAGGAAAGGGAAGGGAGGGGAAGGAAAGGAAAGAGAAGAGAAAGGAAGGGTCGAGAAGGAAAGAAAAGAGAAGGGAAGGGAAGGGAGGGGAAGGAAAGAGAAGAGAAGGAAGGGCAGGGAAGAGTTGAGAAGGAAAGGAAAGAGAAGGGAAGGGAAGGGAAGAATGAGGAAGGGTTGACAAGGGAAGGGAAAAATGGAAAGAGAAAGGAAGGAAGAAAGAGAGAGAGAGAGAGAGAGAGAGAGAGAGAGAGAGAGAGAGAGAGAGAGAGAGAGAGAGAGAGAGAGAGAGAGAGAGAGAGAGAGAGAGAGAGAGAGAGAGAGAGAGAGAGAGAGAGAGAGAGAGAGAGAGAGAGAGAGAGAGAGAGAGAGAGAGAGAGAGAGAGAGAGAGAGAGAGAGAGAGAGAGAGAGAGATACAGACAGACAGACAGACTAAGGGTAATAAAGAAAGGGGAGAAGGGAAAGAGAGGGGAGGGTGGAGGGTACATGAGGAGGGAAAAGGGAAAGGGAGGAAGGGGAGAAGGGGGGAGAGGTAGAAGGGGAGAGAGGGAGAGGAAGAGTAACCAACCCCAGGGAGCGTCTACAATTACAGAGATACATTAGAAAGCTACTCTCTCTCTCTCTCTCTCTCTCTCTCTCTCTTACTCACTCACTCATTCTGTTTTGTGACTCGAAGAGGGAAGGACACACACACACACACACACACACACACACACACACACACACACACACACACACACACACACACACACACACACTCATCTCCCCTCACACTTCCAATAGACATCCTCTTCCCCTCCACATCCCTTCCCTTCTTCCCTCCCTAAATCTTTCCTCCACCCCCATCGCCTCCTCACCTCCCCCATGCATTCCTCCCCTTCTTCCCTCCCCTCCCCCTACATATCCTTCCTTTCTCCCCTGCACCCCCTTCACTACCTCCTCAATCTCACCCCTTCACCTCCCCCATACATTCCTCCCCTTCCTAAACACATCTCCTCCCCTTCTATCCTTCCCCCTCACACAAACACATTCTCCCCATCTTCTCCCCACCCCCACCACCATCACCATCACTACAACCACGACCACCAACACCACTACCACCACCACCACCTCCCCATCATCATCTCCCCCCCCCACCCCCACACAGACGCCCCAGACTGGAGGAGGGTGAGGGGGGAGCCACGCACCTCTTGGACAACTCCGCGGCCAAGCACAAGATGGCAATTAGACCTAAGAGGAACCACCCCGACCCACGATCAAGAGGACATGACACCGGGGAGGAGAGGTAAGAGGAAGAGGAAGAGGAGGAGGAGGAGGAGGAGGAATGTTAGGTAGGGAGGAAAGATAAGAGTGTGATTAAGAGGAAGAGGAAACGATGACGCAACACATAGGAGAGGTAAGAGGAAGGGGAGGAATAGGTAGGGTGAGGAATGAATGAAGAGGAAGAGGGAGAGGAAGAGGAGGAGGAGGAGAAATATACAGGTTAAGTTCAGTAAGAGGAAGAGAAAGGTCAATTGCAACAAAAAAGAGGTGAGAAGAGGATAAAGAGGAGGATAAAGAGGAAGGAAAGAGGGAAATAAGAGGATGAGAAAAGCGAAATAACAGAAAGAGGAGCAAAAGGTACAGGGAAAGAGGAAGAGGGAAGAGATGAATAAAAGATAATTAAGAGTAAGAAGAGAAAGAGGAAGAGGAAGAGGCGAATAAAGAGGTAAATCAAAAGAGCACAAACCATGGAGAACAAGGAAAGGGAGATTAAGAGAAGGGAGACTAAGGGAGATTAATATAGTGTTAATAGGATGTGATAGGGAGATGAGGAGATGAGTGGGGAGAATAGCATGTCAAAGGGAGATGGGTGAAGATGAGTCTGCGAGGGGAGATAAGAGAAGGAGGAGGAGGAGGAGGAGGAGGAGGAGGAGGAGGAGGATAGGAAGGGATTAAGGATGAGGAACAAAGGGAGGTAGGGAGAGGAAGAGGGAGAGAGGGGGAGAGTGAGACGGAGGAAAGGTTATGCAAGGGAGGGGAGAGGAGGAAGAGGGGAGAGGGGAGAGGAGTAAATAGTTAGATATAGATAGATAGATAAGATGATAGATATAGATATAGATAGACAGATAGAAGAACCGTGAAAGGTGAACTTGAAGAGACAAAGAGAGAGAGAGAGAGAGAGAGAGAGAGAGAGAGAGAGAGAGAGAGAGAGAGAGAGAGAGAGAGAGAGAGAGAGAGAGAGAGAGAGAGAGAGAGAGAGAGAGAGAGAGAGAGAGAGAGAGAAAAGAAAAGAAAAAAACAAGGTCGATATATATAGAGATAGAAGAGAAAAGAAGAAGAAACAAGAAAATAGAAAGAAAAGAATGAGAAGAAACTAACTAAACAAACAAAGCAAAAAAACAAAACAAAACGAAACAGCAAATAAAAAAAAAATAAACACAAAAATCATCCAAAATACCCAAAAAATAGGAGAGGAAAAAAACAAAGGAACCCCAAACCAACCACCTCCTAATCCACCTCCCTTACAGATGGGTCATGCGAGACGAGGACAGCGGTAAGGAAGGCCTGGTCCCCTCACGCCTTCTTTCCCCGCACGCCGAGACCACCACCACCGCCCTCCGATCCTCCCTCAAGCGGACGGTGCAGCAAATCGCGAAGGAGGAGCCGCTGGAGGTGAAGCAGAGTCTGATGAAGGAGATTCGAGAGTACAAGTCTAGGAAGCTCTCGAGTCGGCAGCTCCTGGGCCCATCTCCCGAAGACGAGGCGCGCGCGAAGAGGACGTGAGTATGGGTGATAGGTGTTGATGGTGGTGATGGGTGGTGGTGATGATGATGGGTGAAGTAAGGGAAGGAAAAGGGATATTAAATGGAGGAATAAGGGAGATAACGTGACGGGGAACATATGAAGGAAAGGAGGAGATGTTTATTGATTGATTGACAGAGAAAATAAAGGAATAGGATAAGAAAAATAAAAGATGGAGAATTGGAAAAGAAGATGAGGTAGAAGAGGAGGAGGAGGAGGAGGAGGAGGAGAGAGAGATAAAGTAGATGTTGTGTTAAGGGATTTAAAGAAAGAAAGAGACTGAGAGAAAAAAATAATACGACAAGGAAGATACAGAATAACGAATAGAATAGGGGAAGAGGTAGAAGAGAGAGAGAGAGAGAGAGAGAGAGAGAGAGAGAGAGAGAGAGAGAGAGAGAGAGAGAGAGAGAGAGAGAGAGAGAGAGAGAGAGAGAGAGAGAAAAGTATATATTGAATTATGGTATTAGAAAAAAAAAAAGAGAGAAAGAGAGAGACAGGGACAGACAGAGACCTTTCTAACCCCAACCGTCTCCAGGGCCACGATCAGGGAGCTTGTGGAGACCGAGGATGAGTTCGTGAAAGACCTGCAGTTCGTGGTGGAGAACTACTACGACCTGCTGGACGACCCGAACACCCCAAGAGTCATCCGCGACCAGAAGGAGCTCATCTTCAACAACTTCAAGCGCATCGCGGAGTTCCATCAAAAGTGAGTGGAGGATAGTGTTGGTATTGGTATTGGTATTAGTATTGGTATTAGTATTAGTATTGGTATTGGTATTAGTATTGGTATTGGTATTAGTATTGGTATTGGTATTAGTATTGGTATTAGTATTGGTATTAGTATTGGTATTAGTATTGGTATTAGTATTGGTATTAGTATTGGTATTAGTATTGGTATTAGTATTGGTATTGGTATTAGTATTGGTATTGGTATTAGTATTGGTATTAGTATTGGTATTGGTATTAGTATTTGTATTAGTATTGGTATTAGTATTGGTATTAGTATTAGTATTGGTATTGTTATTAGTATTGGTATTAGTTTTGGTATTGGTATTAGTAATAGTATTAGTATTGGTATTAGCATTGGTATTGGTATTAGTATTGGTATTATTATTGTATTGGTATTAGTATTAGTATCGGTATTAGCAGTGACAGTGGTATTAATATTAGTATTGGTATTAGTATTGGCATTGGTATATGTATTCGTATTGGTAGTGATAGTCGAAAGAGGAGGAAAACGAGAAAGATCAAATAAAAGATGGTTTTTATTAAGGAGAACAGAACAGGAGATGAGAAATAGGAGCAAAAATCGTTCTCCTCACCATCTCTTCTTTTTCTTTTCCCTACTTTTTCGACTTACTTTTTCCTCCTCTTCTCATCTCCTCTTCTCTTTTTTCCTCAACTTCATTTCCTCTTATCTTCCTTTCCCTGACTGTTCTTTATCCACCTCTCCATCCCCCTTCCCTTCCCTCACTCCTTTTCCCTTCCTTCACCTTCCTCCCCCTTTCCTTCCCTCTACTCCCCTACACTCCCCTTCCCTTTCTCCCATCCTTCCCTCACCTCCCCTCTTCCTTCTACTCATTCCCCTCCTACCCTCACCTCCTCCAACTCCCCTCTACTCCCTTCCCCCTTTGTCCCTCTACTCCCTCCTTCCCCTTCACTCCCCTCACCCCTTAATCTCCCCCTTTCCTCCGCAGTGTCCTGATCGAAGGGGTCAAGTACCACGCTGAGGTGCCTACGATGATTGGACGAACCTTCCTGAGGCTGGTAAGTGATTGGCTGAGTACCTGTGACGTCATTAGGCGAGGACCAATAGGAAGGCTTCGAGCTCTTAATACCGTGACGTCATGATTTTTTGGACCAATAGAAATTCTTGTAGGTCTTAATAACACCACAATCACCACCATACATACACCATTACCACTACCACACCTGTCCACCACCCTCACTACCACCGCCATCACAACCACCACCACAAAACCAGGCAACCCACACCCCGTTTTCTTTCTCTCCCCGGGTACACAGGAGAGGGACTTCGACAGACACGCTGAGTACTGCACCAACGAGCCTTTAGCGCAGGAGTTTATGGAGAACAACCTCACCGTGAAGGAGTTCTTTGAGGTGAGTACAGGTGTGTGTGGGGGGGAGGGGGGGGAGGAGGGGGTGAAAGGGACAGGTACTAATAATGATGATGATAATAATGGGAGGGTAGATGAGTATTGCCGATAGAGATAGAAGGTTACGGGGGAGGGTATGGTGGAACGACGAGGCGAAAATAAATACCGCGGCCCTTTGGTATTTTCCTTCTCTTTCCTCCAATCTTCCTTTCCTTTTTCATCTTTTTCTTTCCTCTTTTTCCTCCAATCTTCCTTTCCTTTTCTATCTCTTTCTTTCCTCTTTTTCCTCCAATCTTCCTTTCCTTTTTCATCTTTTTCTTTCCTCTTTTTCCTCCAATCTTCCTTTCCTTTTTCATCTTTTTCTTTCCTCTTTTTCCTCCAATCTTCCTTTCCTTTTCTATCTCTTTCTTTCCTCTTTTTCCTCCAATCTTCCTTTCCTTTTCTATCTCTTTCTTTCCTCTTTTTCCTCCAATCTTCCTTTCCTTTTCTATCTCTT
The DNA here is from genome assembly GCF_024679095.1 of Eriocheir sinensis. Lineage (NCBI taxonomy): Eukaryota > Metazoa > Arthropoda > Malacostraca > Decapoda > Varunidae > Eriocheir > Eriocheir sinensis. The sequence continues at coordinate 6,051,612 of NC_066569.1, read as the reverse complement.
TCTTTCCTCTTTTTCCTCCAATCTTCCTTTCCTTTTCTATCTCTTTCTTTCCTCTTTTTCCTCCAATCTTCCTTTCCTTTTCTATCTCTTTCTTTCCTCTTTTTCCTCCAATCTTCCTTTCCTTTTTCATCTTTTTCTTTCCTCTTTTTCCTCCAATCTTCCTTTCCTTTTCTATCTCTTTCTTTCCTCTTTTTCCTCCAATCTTCCTTTCCTTTTTCATCTTTTTCTTTCCTCTTTTTCCTCCAATCTTCCTTTCCTTTTCTATCTCTTTCTTTCCTCTTTTTCCTCCAATCTTCCTTTCCTTTTTCATCTTTTTCTTTCTTCTTTTTCCTCCAATCTTCCTTTCCTTTTTCATCTTTTTCTTTCTTCTTTTTCCTCCAATCTTCCTTTCCTTTTTCATCTTTTTCTTTTTCTTTCCTCTTTTTCCTCCAATCTTCCTTTCCTTTTCTATCTCTTTCTTTCCTCTTTTTCCTCCAATCTTCCTTTCCTTTTTCATCTTTTTCTTTCCTCTTTTTCCTCCAATCTTCCTTTCCTTTTTCATCTTTTTCTTTCCTCTTTTTCCTCCAATCTTCCTTTCCTTTTCTATCTCTTTCTTTCCTCTTTTTCCTCCAATCTTCCTTTCCTTTTTCATCTTTTTCTTTCCTCTTTTTCCTCCAATCTTCCTTTCCTTTTTCATCTTTTTCTTTCCTCTTTTTCCTCCAATCTTCCTTTCCTTTTCTATCTCTTTCTTTCCTCTTTTTCCTCCAATCTTCCTTTCCTTTTTCATCTTTTTCTTTCCTCTTTTTCCTCCAATCTTCCTTTCCTTTTTCATCTTTTTCTTTCTTCTTTTTCCTCCAATCTTCCTTTCCTTTTCTACCTCTTTCTTTCCTCCTTTACAAGATTCCTTCCCTTTTTCTTTTATATCTCTTTCTTTGCTACACTGATTCCCTTTCTTTCTCTCCCCTTTCCTTCTTTTACTTTTCATCTCCTTCCTTCTATCAATCGCCTATCTATTCTATCTATCTCTTTCTTTCCTCTATTACAACATTCCTTCCTTTTTCTTTTATATATCTCTTTCTTTCCTACACTGCTTCCCTTTCTTTCTCTCCCCTTTCCTTTTCTACTTTCCGTCTCCTTCCTTTAATCTATCGCCTATCTACTCTATCTATCGCCGGCACTGAACTTAATTTGTATCGGTCGGTTTACGGCGGACGGATGGGGGTAAGTTATTATGATTGTAGAAATTGATTGTAATGTTGTAAGTCATCATTGAACTTACTGAGGAGGTCCTGGTGCCTATCAGAGAGCCCCGGCATTGTCTCAGGTGTGGTAAGCAGGGCCAAGGTGAGTAGGTGAGTAAGTAGGTAAGGTGTGGTGATTAAGGGGAAGAGGTTGTTAGGGAAAGATGAAAGGAAGGAAGAGTAGGTGGATGGAAATGTGTGTGTTTTTTTTTTTTTTTTTTTTTTTTTTTTAAAGCAAATGAGACAGCTCAAGGGCACAAAAAAGTAAACATTAATAAAAAAAAAAAAGCCCGCTACTCGCTGCTCCTAAAAAGAAACCAAAGAGGTGGCCGAAAGATAAGTCAGTTACGGGAGGAGAGGTGTCCTGATACCCTCCTCTTGAAAGAGTTCAAGTCGTAGGCAGGAGGAAATACAGATGAAGGAAGATTGTTCCAGAGTTTACCAGCGTGAGGGATGAAAGAGTGAAGATGCTGGTTAACTCTTGCATAAGGGGTTTGGACAGTATAGGGATGAGCATGAGTAGAAAGTCGAGTGCAGCGGGGGCTGCGGGGAGGCATGCAGTTAGCAAGTTCAGAAGAGCAGTCAGCGTGGAAATATCGATAGAAGATAGAAAGAGAGGCAACATTGCGGCGGAATTTAAGAGGTAGAAGACTATCAGTATGAGGAGGAGAGCTGATGAGATGAAGAGCCTTTGCCTCCACTCTGTCCAGAAGAGCTGTGTGAGGAGCCCCACACATGAGATGCATACTCCATACGAGGGCGGACAAGGCCCTGTATATGGATAGCAACTGTGCAGGGAGAAGAACTGGCGGAGACGGTACAGAACGCCCAGCCTCGAGGAAGCTGATTTAGTAAGAGATGAGATATGAAGTTTCCAGTTGAGATTTTGAGTTAAGGATAGACTGAGGATGTTTAGTGTTGAGGAAGGTGATAGCTGGTGTTGTCAAAGAATAGGGATAGTTGTTTGGAAGATTGTGTCGAGTGGATAGGTGGAGAAACTGTGTTTTTGAGGCGTTGAAGGACACCAGGTTCTTCTTGCACCAATCGGAAATAATAGAAAGGTCTGAGGCTAAGCCCTGCAGCCTCCAGCCTTGAGTCGTTGTTCCTGAAGGGTGGGTCTTCTATTAAAAGAAGTTGAATAATGCAGAGTGGAATCATCGGCGTAGGAATGGATAGGACAGTTCGTTTTGGAAAGAAGATCATCAATGAACAACAGAAAAGAGTGGAGATAGGACAGAACCCTGTGGGACACCACTGTTAATAGATTTAGAAGAACAGTGACCGTCTACCACGGCAGAAATAGAACGGTCAGAAAGGAAACTGAGATAAAGGTACAGAGAGAAGGATAGAAACCGTAGGAGGGTAGTTTAGAAAGCAAAGATTTGTGCCAGACCCTATCAAAAGCTTTTGATATGTCCAGCGCAATAGCAAAAGTTTCACCGAAACGGCTAAGAGAGGATGACCAAGAGTCAGTTAAGAAGTAGAGATCACCAGTAGAACGCCCTTGCGGAACCCATACTGGCGATCAGATAGAAGGGAAAGGTGCTTTTGAATCTTACGGTTATGATTGATTCAAAAGCTTTAGATAGACAAGAAAGTAAAGCAATAGGACGGTAGTTTGAGGATTGGAGCGTCACCCTTCTTAGGTACAGGCTGTGTGAAGGCATACTTCCAGCAAGAAGGAAAGGTAGATGTTGACAGGCAGAGGCGAAAGAGTTTGACCAGGCAGGGTGTCAGCACGGAAGCACAGTTTTTAAGGACAATAGGAGGCACTCCATCAGGTCCATAAACCTTCTGATGATTGAGGCCAGAGAGGGCATAGAAAACATCATTCTTAAGAATCTTAATAACAGACATAAAGGAGTCAGAGGGTGGATGAGTAGGAGGAATATGCCCAGAATCGAACAGAGTGGAATTTTTATAGAAAGTTTGAGAGAAGTGTTGAGCCTTAAAGATAGATGAGGCAGCGGTGCTGCCGTCAGGGCTATGGAGAGGAAGGAAAGATGAAGAAGTGAAGTTGGAGGAGATGTTTTGGCTAGATGCCAGAAGTCCCGGGAAGAATTAGAGAAAGCAAGGTTTTGACATTTTCTATTAATGAAAGAATTTTTGGTTAGTCGGAGAATAGATTTGGCACGATTTCGGGCAGAAATGTAAAGTTCATAATTAGCATTAGTTTGAAGGCTCTGGTATCTTTTGTGAGCTACCTCTATCTTTGACAGCACGAGAACAAGCGTGATTAAACCAAGGCTTTTTAGTATGAGGAGTAGAGAAAGTACGTGGAATGTGTGCCTCTATTCCACGCAGAGACAATCACCTCTGTGATGCGCTGGGCACACACAGAGAGGTCTCACTTCTGGAAGCAGTAATCATTTCACGGGAAAATGCCAGAAGCATCGCCTCTTCGGTGGGTCCAGAGGATGTACAAGAGCGATAGGACAGGATACAGAAATAAGGTTGTGATCGGAGGAGCCCAACGGAGAGAACAGTTTGACAGAATAAGCAGAAGGGTTTGAGGTAAGGAAGAGGTCTAGAATGTTGGGCCGATCTCCAAGACGGTCAGGAATACGTGTAGGGTGCTGGACCAACTGCTCTAGGTCGTTGAGGATAGCAAAGTTGTAGGCTTGTTCACCAGGATGGTCAGTGAAAGAGGATGAAAGCCAAAGCTGGTGGGAACATTGAAATCTCCTAGGATGGAGATTTCAGCGAAGGAGAGGGTCAAGATGTGCTCCACTTTGAATTCAAATAGTCAAAGAATTTTACATAGTTGGTAGAGTTAGGTGAGAGATAAACAGCACAGATGTATTTAGTAATAGAATGACAGTGAAGTCTTAACCAGATGGTGGAAAATTCAGAAGAGTCAAGGTCGTGGGCACGAGAGCAGTGATGTCGTTGCACGTAGGCGCAACATCCACCTTTGGATTGAAATTTAGGATAGAGATAGTAGGAGGGAACAGAGTAGAGATTGCTGTCAGTAGCCTCAGAAACCTGTGTTTCGGTAAGGAAGAGAAGGTGAGGTTTAGAGGAGGAGAGATGATGTTCCACAGAATGAAAATTAGAGCGAAGACCGCGAATGTTGCAGAAATTGAGAAGAAAGAGGTTCGAGGAGTTATCAAGACACCTCTCGGGTCGGCAGCCAGAAGGGAGTCCTCCTGGGAATTTAGGTCCCCCAGGCGGGGACCTGAGGCAATGCTTAATTGAGCCATTTTGAATTTTGAATTTTGGAAAAAGGTGTATATGTTATGTGAATGTAGTGTGGTGTGGATAAAGAGAGGATCTGTCTTTAGAGTGCATGCTGAACTACTCTCCGGTGTTGGTGAGACCATAGGGAAACGGTTAGTGAGGACATGGGAAGGGTCTTGGAGGGCTTCAGATCCCTTCTCACCTCCCATATATACCTCACCGGGAGTGGCTTGCGCCCGTTCGGTAGGTGTGTGTGTGTGTGTGTGTGTGTGTGTGTGTGTGTGTGTGTGTTCATTAGTGCAGTTTCTCCTCTTTCCGCCTCATCCCGTTTTCTGTGATGGCTTTGAGGTGGTTGCGAGCGTTCCGTTTTCTTTAAGTGGCGGAGAAAGGAAATTAAACGGGTAACAATAATAAAGATGATAATAATAATAATAATAATAATAATAATAATAATAATAATAATAATAATAATAATAATAATAATAATATCGGGAAAAAGAAAAATAGGAGGAGGAGGAGGAGGAAGGAGCAATAAAGGGTAAAAAGACCAAAATGACAGGGAAGAAGAGGAAGGAGAAAAAGAGGAGGAGGAAGAGGAAGAAGAGGAGGAGGAGGAGGAGGAGGAGGAAGAGGAGGAGAGGAAAAAAAAGGAGGAAGAAAAGAATGATTATAAGGGTCATTACAAGGAGAAAAAAGGAGGAGGAGGAGGAGGAAACGAAGAAGAAGAAGAAGAGGAAGACTAAGAGGAGGAGGAGGAGGAGGAGGAGGAGGAAGACGTAATTTTAGCCGGAGACACCTTCGTTTATTTTAAGAGGACGCGATGTTGCCAAATCTCTTTCCTCTTCTTTCCTCCTATCTCCCTTTCCTTCTCTCTCTCTCTCTCTCTCTCTCTCTCTCTCTCTCTTTGCTACACTTCTTTCCTCTTATCTCCCTTTCCTTTCCTCTCCCTTTCTCTCTTTTCTCCTTCACTCCTTCCTTCTTCCCTTTCTGTCTCTATTTTCTCATTTGTTGCATTCTTTCCCTTTCCTCCTGTTTCCCTTTCCTTCTCTCCCTTCCTCTCCCTTTACTACACTGCCTCCCTTCCCTCTCATCTCCCTTTCCTTCTCCATCTTCTTCTTCTTCCTTCCTATCTATCTTTTCTTCTCTCTCTCTCTTCATTTTCTACATTCCTTCTCTTTCCCCTCCTCTTTCTTTCCCTCCTTCTCTCCCTTCCTTTCCTTCCTTTATTTCCCTCTTAATTTTCCACATTCCTTCTCCTTCCTTCTTTATCTCATTATCACATTCTTCCCTTTTTCTTCCCCTTTCTTTTTCTCTCGTTTCTTCCTTTTTCCTCTTGTCTGTTTTCTCTTCTTAGGTCTTCCCCTTATTTTCTTGTTTCCTTTTGCTCTTTCCTTTTTTCCTTCCTTCCTTCACCCATCTTTCTCCTTACTTTCATCTCCTTCCTTTCTTCATTATTTCCTTCCACTTCTCTCTCTCTAATTTCCTCTTCTCCTTCCCTCTTTTCCGCTTGTTCCCTTTCCTCCATCTCTCCTTTCATTTACTTTCTTCCTCTGTTCCTCTCCTTCATTCCTCTTTCGCAATGTAATCTTCTTCCCTTCTTTCCTTCTCTTCTCCTTTTCTTTCCTTCTTCCTACCTTACCTTTTCTTCTCTTTCCTCCTTTCCTTTCTCCCCTCTCTCACTTTCCTCTTCCCTTCTCTTCTCTCCTTCCCTCCTTTCCTTCTCTTTCCTCTCTCCCTTCCTTTTTCTTCTCATTTCTCCCTTCTTCTTCCTTCCCGTCTCTCCCTTCCTCCTTTCCTCTTTCTCTCTTTCCTCCTCTCCTTTCCTTTCCCCTTCTATTTCCTCCTTTCCTCTCCTCTTTATCTCTTTTCCCTCCTTTCCTTTTACTTTTTTCTTTCCTCTTTTCCTTCCATTTCTTCTTTATTCCTTTCCTCTCCTTCTCTTCTCTTCCCTTTCTCTCTTTTCCCTCCCTTTTACTTTTTCTCTCCTCTTTTCCTTCCATTTCTTCTTTCCTCTTTTCCTCTCCTTCTCTTCTCTCCCCTTTCTCTCTTTTCCCTCCCTTCCTTTTACTTTTTCTCTCCTCTTTTCCTTCCATTCCTTCTTTATTATTTTCCCCTTCTCCTTCTCTCCTTCTCTCCTCTTCCATCCCTCCTTCCCTCCGTCGCCAGGTAGAGGTGAGAGGTAAACACGGGGTCAAGAGAGTGCTATGAGATCGACAGGTGCGCGGGAGTGGCGATAAGGGAGAGAATCATGTTGTTGTGAAAGGTTGGATCGCCCTTATTGACATTTCTCTCTCTCTCTCTCTCTCTCTCTCTCTCTCTCTCTCTCTCTCTCTCTCTCTCTCTCTCTCTCTCTCTCTCTTGATAGGTTTGTTTGTTTGTGCGTGTGTTAACGAGGTGTGGCGGGGGAGGAAGTTGTTGTTGTTTTTGTTATTGTTTTTGTTGTTGTTGTTTTACTGTTTTTTTTGTTTCATCTTGTTTAGTTTCATACATTCTTCATTTCTATCGTTTCTTTATTCCACCTTTTTTAATCTCATTTATGTTTCTTCTTTTTTTTGTCTAAGCTCACTGTTATTATCATTCTCTCCTATCTCCCTTTTCTTCCCTCGTTCTTCCTTCACTGCATTCCTTTTCTTCCCTTTCATCATCCCTTCCTTCTCTCCCTCTTCCTCAACTTTACTTTTCTGTTTGCGTCTCCGTTAATTCTTTACTTATTAACTTTCTTACTTTCTTATCTACCAAAACTTATCTGAATCCTTCGCTAAACCATGTAACCTAAACTACCATCTATCCGTCTATTATCTGTCTATTCTTATCTATTATACATCTGCTACACATATACACAAACACACAAACAAGTTAAACATTTAGGCCTAAGAAACATTTAAATTTAGGCCTATACAAATGACCTCCTTGATTCACCTTCTTACTGCGTCTCTGAATCCATGAATATATACAGAAACAGGAACACAAACACTAAAATAGACTTATAATTATCTCCCTCTAAGCAATGAGAATAGAATGTGAGGGTCCCTGAAGAAAAATATTAAGACTCATAGCTGAAGAATTTACTTGAGTCAACCTTCTACCCTTCCTCTTCCTTCCCTCCCTTCCTTTCATCTTCCTCTCTGGCCTATTCCTCTATTTAATCTTCCTTCCTTTCTTTCCTCCATTCCTCTTTTACTCTTCTTATCTCATTCATTCTTTTCCTTCTCTTCTCTTTTATTTCATTTTCTGCTTTCATTCTCATTTTCCTCATTTTTTCCCTTCCCTCCTTCCCTCCATTCCTCTATTTATTTGTTTTCATTTCTCTCATTTCATTCTCTCTTCCTTCACTTCTCCTTCATTTATTTTTTTACTTTCCTCCTCCTTCTCTTCTTCATTCTTTCCCTTCCCTCCTTTCCTTTTCTCTTCCTCTTTGCTGTAATCCTTCATTTTCTTCCTTTCCTTCCTCCATTTCTCCATTCCTCCTTCTACTCCTCCCATTCTGTTTTTCTTCACTCCTTTTTAATTTCGTTTCCTCCTTCCCTCCTCTCATTTACTCCTCCTCTTTGCTCTATTCCTTCATTTATTCTTCCTCTCTTCCCTTCATTCCTAGTTTACTCCGACCACTCTCTCTTTTCCTTCACTTCCATCTCATTTCACTTTCTCCTTCACTCTTATTTCCTTTTTGTTCTTTCCTTTTTTCTTCTTTTCTCCTTCCATTTCCTTCTCCCCACTGTTCCTTTTCTTCTTTTCCCTTTCCTCCTCCTTCTCCTTTTCCTTTTCTTCTTTTTCCTTCTTTCCTCCTCCATTCTTTTCCTTTTCTTCCTTTTCCTCCTCCTCTCTTCCTTTTCTTCTATTTCCTCCTTTCCTCCTCCCCTCTTTTCCTTCTCTTCTTTTTCTTCCTTTTATCCTTTCCTTCTCCCCTCTTTTCCTTTTCTTCTATTTCCTCTTTTGCATTTTTTTCTTATTCCTCCTTTCCTTCTCCTCTAATAAAGCATCGGGACTTTACATCAAGCCTTCATGAGCGAGAAAAAAATATATATCTTGTGAATTTAAGCAAAGAAAACGGAGTGTGTGAACCGGATTAAGATATCACAGAGGACACTTGATTAGAGAATTTACATTAGTCATCCATTCACTTTTACAACAAGACTTTAAAAGAGATAGGATAATTATATACCTCGTGAATTTAGGCAATGAAAATGGGGTGAGTGAGTTACAAGACATGAATACAACAGAAAACACATGTTAATTAGGGTTTATTTGAGTCATCCCTTTACTGAAGCATCGGGACTTTTACATCAAGCATTTAAAAGCAAGGAAAAATATATACCTTGTGAACTTGAGCAAAGAAAATGAGGTGAGTGAGTTATTAGACAAGAAAACAACAGAAAACATATGTTCATTAGGGTTTATTTGAGTCATCCCTTTACAGAAGCATCGGGACTTTTACATCAAGCATTTAGAAGCGAGGAAAAATATATACCTTGTGAACTTGAACAATGAAAATGGGATGCGTTACTAGAAAAGAATACGACAAAAGACACATGTTTATTAAGTTTATTTGAGTCATCCCTCTACAGAAGCATCGGGACTTTTACATCAAGCATTCAAAAGCGAGGAAAAATACATACCTTGTGAACTTAAGCAATGGAAATGGGGTGTGTGAGTTATTAGATTAAAATGTAGCAAAAGTCACGTGTTGAGAGAGTCTATTTGAGTCATCCGTCTGTGGAAGCATCGAGACTTTTAAATCAAGTCTTCAAAAGCGAGGGGAAAGATATACCTTGTGAATATAGGCAACGAAAGGGAGTGGGTGATTTACTGAGCAAGAATATAACAAAAGACACATGTTTAGAGAATTTCCTTGAGTCACCCCTTCGGCTGTCATCTTGCCTAACCCAACCTTTTTTGTGTGTTAAACTATTTATAACTCACCTCAAGTCTCTCTTAGATATCTACACTAATCTAACTACACAAACTATCATCAATACCAACTATTCTTGACTACTAATCGATGCACTATAAACTCTTTGCTAATCCTTTTTTGTGTGTGTGTCAAACTATTTATAACTCACCTGAAGTCTCTCTTAGATATCTATACTAATCTAACAACACTAACTATCAACAATACTAACTTCTTGACTACTAACCGATGCCCTATAAACTATTTGGTAATCCATTTAAATTATCATAATCTTATGCTAGACTATCAAAACTGTAAACCCATTCCTAACCCATCAAAAGCAATCTTCATCCTTTTGCTAAATCCTCTAACCTAACCTTAACCTCTTTGATAAACTCTAACCAAACCTAACCCTTCTGCTACACTGCTTAACCTTACCTAACCCTTTTGCCAAGCACTCAAACCTAAGCAAAACATTTCTACTAACCCCTCTAACCTTACCTGACACTTTCGCTAAACAATTAATACTAAGAACTACCCTTTTCCAAACCATCAAAAGTAACCTCAATCCTTTTGCTAAACCCTCTAAACTAACCTAACCCTTCTGCTGAACGCACTAACTCAACCCAACAGTTCTATTAAACCTTCAAATCCTAACATCATCCTTCGTTAACCTTAAACTTCACCGTAACTGCACTTAAGCTACCCGTTAACCTTCCCTGAACCACCAGAATAATTTACACCAAGCCTTCAGAAGCGAGGAAAATTTAGCCCGCGGTTTCCTGGACAACACATCATTAAGAAAACATAATTAGAGTGTTTACCCGAGTCACCCCGCCGCTAGGCCTGAGAGCGCTCCGTTTTCTCTCTCTCGCGCGCCTGACAGATGACGTGTTTATGGCCCCGTTAGCGCTTACAGATTGTGTTCTCTTGTTGTCTTCATATTGATGTTGTTTTAGCGTGGGAGGTTAAGTAGGGGCGTGACAGGATGCATAGAAAACGGGAGATGGTCTATAAATTACTTTACGACAGCTACTACTACTACTACTACTACTACTACTACTACTCAATTTCTCCATCTCTTCTTTCTTTCTTTCCTTCATTCCTCCTTTCTTAATTTCATTCACTCTTTTCCTCTACTTCTCTTTCGTGTAATTTTCTCCTTCCATTTTTTCTTTCGTTCTACTACTACTACTACTACTACTACTACTACTACTACTACTGCTACTACTACTACTACTACTACTACTACTGATACAAGAACCTCATCAACAACTAAAATATCAAATACAACAACAATATCTACTACTACTACTACTACTACTACTACTACTACTACTACTACTATTACTACCACCACTACTACTACTACTACTACTACTATTACTGCTACACACTTCATATAAAAAAGAAAAGGGTATATAAATGTATCAAATAACGTAGAAATAAAAAAAAAACGGTGATATTTTAAACTTTTCAACAAAAAAACGAAAAAAAAAACCCACTAAATGAAAACAAAAAAAGAATAAAACGCAACAAAACGAGACAAGCACCTCAGAAAATGCAATAATAATGATAATAATAATGATAATAATAATAATGATAATAATAATGATGTGTAGAAAAGCTGAAATTCCTCACTATTCGCTTTTTCCGTCTGGGGTTCATAAATTTCCTATGACACTTGGCAACCCCGCGCGTGAGGATGCCAGATGTCGCTATACCCGGAAGTGTGGCCGTCTCTCTCTCTCTCTCTCTCTCTCTCTCTCTCTCTCTCTCTCTCTCTCTCTCTCTCTCTCTCTTGTAAGTAGTTTTTTCTGTTCTTTCTCTTCTCTTCTTTCTCTTTTTTTTCTCTCTTTTCTTCTTCTTTATCCTTTTCAATACCAGTTATTTTCTTTTTTTTTCTTTCTTTCTCTTGATTTCTTTTCCTTTTTTTTTCTTTCCTTCCTTTTTTTTCTTCTATTTTATTTTCCTTTTCTTTCTTTCGTTGTTTTTTTCTCTAATTCATATCTTTGTTTTTTCTCTCTCTCATAATTCATTTTCTTCTTTTTCTTTCTCTAATTCTTCCTTTTCCTCTTTTAATTATGCTTTCTGATTTTTTTGTTATTTTTTATTGTTTTCTTTAGCGACTGTCACCTCCATCTCCTCCTCCTCCTCCTCCTCCTCCTCCTCCTCCTCCTCCTCCTCTTCTTCTTCCTCCTCCTCCTCCTCCTCCTCCTCCTCTTGAGATGGACAAAAATACAAGCCCTAGCAACGTTTATTTTTGTTTACTGATTACATTCCTTCCTTCCTTCCTTCCTTCCTTCTTCCCTTCTTCATTCCCTTTCTTCCTTCCTTCCTGTCTTTCTTCCTTCCTTCCTTCCTTCCATCCTTCCTTTCTTCCTTCCTTTCTTTCCTTCCTTTCTTTTTCTTGCTTTCCTTTCTTTCTTTTTTCCTTCCTTCCTTCCTTCCTTCCTTCCTTCCTTCCTTCGTTTCGTTTTTTCCTTTCTTTCTTCCTTCCTTCCTTCCTTCCTTCCTTTCGTTTTTTCCTTTCTTTCTTCCTTCCTTTCCTTCCTTTCCTTCTTTCCTTCTTCCTTTCCTTCCTTCCTTTCTTTCCTTGCACTTTCTCCCACTTCTCTTATCAGTCATTTCCCTCACTGCCCTCTTCCTTCCCCCCCTCCCTCCCTACCTCCTCCTCCTCCTCCTCCTCCTCCTCCTCCTTCTTCTTCTTCTTCACCAACACCTTCTATCCATTATCTAAGCCTACCTCTTCCCTCTTCTCCTGCTTACCTAACAACAACCTCCTCCTCCTCCTCCTCCTCCTCCTCCTCCCCCTCCTCCTCCCCCTCCATTATTCTCCTCCCCGTCATTTCACACCATGACTTCCCCATTCCATTACCCTTTCTCTCTCTCTCTCTCTCTCTCTCTCTCTCTCTCTCTCTCTCTCTCTCTCTCTCTCTCTCTCTCTCTCTCTCTCTCTCTCTCTCTCTCTCTCTCTCTCTCTCTCTCTCTCTCTCTCTCTCTCTCTCTCTCTCTCTCTCTCTCTCTCTCTCTCTCTCTCTCTCTCTCTCTCTCTCTCTCTCTCTCTCTCTCTCTGTGCGTCCTTGATTCTGTTTTCTTGAATAACTAAAAAAATGTCTATCTGTGTGTGTGTGTGTGTGTGTGTGTGTGTGTGTGTGTGTGTGTGTGTGTGTGTGTGTGTGTGTGTGTGTGTGTGTGTGTGTGTGTGTGTGTGTGTGTGTGTGTGTTTGCATGCGTGTGTGTGCGTGCGTGTGTGTGTACGGAGGAGGTTAAACATAGAAGGACGAAGGAGAAAATAGATGGCGCCCCCAATTTTACCTGGCTGGCCTATCTGCAGGTGTGTGGGTGGACAGGTGGGGAGGGGAGGGGGGAAGGGGGAGGGGAGGAAGGGGGAAGGGGTAGGAAGGGGTTATAGGGGAAAGGGAATGTGCTGGGTATGAAGAGAATGATCAGGAAGGAAGGAGGAGGGAATGGGGAGGGAGAAGGAGGAAAAGAGGGAATGGAGAGAAAGGGGGAGGGGATGGAGAAGAAAGGGGAGGGAATGGAGAGGAAAGGGTGGGATGGAGAGAAAGGGAGGAATGGAGAGAAAGGGAGGAACGGAGAGAAAAGGGCGGGAAAGGTGAGGAATGGGGGTGGAAAGGAGAGATAAGGAATAGTATAATGGAAAAACAGGGGGGAAGGGATAGAAAGGGAAAGGGAAAGAGGAGAAGGTTGAGAGGGGAGAAAGAAGAGAGAAGGGGAGACAAGGAGAACGGGAGAAGTGAAGAGAGAAAGGAGTAAAAAAGGAAAGGAATAAAAATGGAAAGGAGAGAAAGGTGAAAAAGGAAGAGAAGATAAAGGAGAGAATAGGGAAAGGGAGAGAGAAGGAAATGGGGGGAAGGGGAAAAGGGAGAGGAGAGAGAGAGAGAGAGAGAGAGAGAGAGAGAGAGAGATAAGGCAAAATATATGAAGAATTGAATGTTTTCCTCTCTCTCTCTCTCTCTCTCTCTCTCTCTCTCTCTCTCTCTCTCTCTCTCTCTCTCTCTCTCTCATTGCAACAAGTATTTGATATGATTATTCAAATTTTTATTTATTTATGAACTAATATATATAACGTTTGATTATCATGCGATGTAGAAATCCAATGCGTGTGTGTGAGTGTGTGTGTGTGTGTGTGTGTGTGTGTGTGTGTGTGTGTGTGTGTGTGTGTGTGTGTGTACGTCATTCTCCTTCAAATATAGCGTGACGTCGTTCGCGTGGGCAGCGCAAACACACACACACACACAGGGACCGTTCTTTCAGTATCGAGAATCAGTTACGGATTTTATTTAACTTCATTTATTCATTTATTTTATCTTCATTTATTTTTATCTGCATTTATTTACTTATTTTCAGCCTTCTATTTTGTTTTTCACTCTCTCTCTCTCTCTCTCTCTCTCTCTCTCTCTCTCTCTCTCTCTCTCTCTCTCTCTCTCTCTCTCTCTCTCTCTCTCTCTCTCTCATTTGCATTCTATTCCCTTTCTCTTCTATCTTTTTCTCTTCTTTCATTTTCTATTTCCATCTATTTCCTTCATTTCTCTTCTGGTTTCTGTGTTTCTTGCATGTATTTTCTTTATTTCTCTTCTCTTCTCCTCTTTTCTCTTCTACTTGCATTTATTTCCTTTACTTGTCTTCTCTTTTCTTCTTTTCTCCTCTCTTCTATTTCTATTCTATATCACAGTTTCCTTTCTCCTTTTCTCTCTTCTCAGCGTTTCCCCTCTCCTCTTCTCAGCGTTTCCCCTCTCCTCTTCTCTACTCCTCTCTCCTCTTCTCGTCTTCTATATTAGCATTCTATTTCCCATTATCCCTTTTCCTTTGTAGATTTATTGCACATTGTTCGTCTCGGTAGTGGAGTTACGGAAGCCAGAGAAATATAATCTTGCCGTTACATAATAATTTCTCGTTTGCATCGGATTTTTCTTATTTGCTCATTCGTTTCCGTTGACGTGTGAGTGTGTGTGTGTGTGTGTGTGTGTGTGTGTGTGTGTGTGGATAGTTTTAGCACTCGTATTAATACACACACACACACACACAGGAGACATATGTTTAAAAATATTGAGTTTCGTAAAGATAATTATGCGTAGAAAAGGAATAAGAAAGAAAAACAAAGAAAATACGAATGAAAAAATTAAAATAAAATAAAAAAACGAGAAATTGAAGACGAAGGAGAGAAAGAAAGATACAAAAGAAGGAAAGAAAGAAAGAGATACAAAGAAATACAGAGAAATAAATAAAGAAATAAAGAAATAAAGAAAGAAAAAGTGAGAGAAAAGGGAATAAAAATAAACAAGGGAAAAACAAACAAACAAGAAAAGGGTAAATCATATGAAGGTAAACGGAAGGAACCGATCTGTCACAACCTTGAATCTCTCTCTCTCTCTCTCTCTCTCTCTCTCTCTCTCTCTCTCTCTCTCTGTTTATTAAGATTATGGTTTCTTCGTTACATTTTAAGATTTACGAGAGCGAGAGCGAGAGAGAAGAAGTTATCTCTCTCTCTCTCTCTCTCTCTCTCTCTCTCTCTCTCTCCAAGAGGGACCACAGATTCTTGAGAGAGAGAGAGAGAGAGATTAAAGATAAGATAGAAGTGAAAGGGAACAGTAGAAATGGAATGAAAGGGAAAGGGGAGAGGGAGAAGAAGGGGAAAGTTGATAGGGGGGAAGGGGAGGGGAGGGGAGGGGAGGGGAGGTATGTAAGGGGAGAAAAAAAGTGATATTAAGCAAGGTAGGGAAGGAGTGGGAGGGGAAGGGAAAGGGAAGGGGAGAGGTAAGAGAAGGGGGAAGGGCGTTAAGGAAAGGGGAGGAAGATGAGGGGAAGGGAAGAAGGGATAGAAGAGAGGAAAGGGTAAGAGAAGACGATGGGGAGGAAAGTGAGGGGAGGAGAGAGAGGGGAGAAAGGGGAGAGAAGGAGGGGAAACAGATTGCCAAAGGTGGGGAGAGGAGGGAAGGGGAGGGGAAGTAAGAGGGGGATGAGGAATGGGGAGCGAAGAGGAAGGGAGGAACTTAGGAGTGGGGTTGGGGGAAGCTGAGAAGGGGAGAAAGGGGGAGAAGGGGAGAGGGGAGAGAAATATTAGGGTAAGGAAGGGGTAGGAGGAGGGGAAGGAGGCACAAGATCAAGGGGAGGAAAGGAAAAAGGAGGATTGGAGGAGAAAGGGAAGGGGAGGGATGGGGAAGGAAAGGGGAAGAGAGAGGAAGGGAAGGGATGGGAAGGGAAGGGAAAGGATGAGATGGAAGGGAGGGAAGGGAGAAGGGAGAGGGAAGGGAGAAGGGGGTGGGAAGGGAGCAGGTGAAGGGGGAAGGGAGGCATCAGAAAGGGGTTTGGTAATAGTGGGGGTAAGGGAAGGGGGTGCCAAAAGGGGGGTGATGGGAAGGTGAAGGGGATGGTAGAGAGGAGGGAAGGGGTGAAGGGGAGGGGGAAGAGAAGGGAAAGGATGAGGGGAAGGAGGAAGGGGTGGCATCAGAAGGGGGTGCCAAAAGGGGGAAGAGGGGAAGGGGATGGAAGGGGTGAAGGGTAGGGAAGAAGGGGAAGGGATGAGGGGAAGGAGGAAGGGGTGGCATCAGAAGGGGGTGCCAAAAGGGGGAAGAGGGGAAGGGGATGGAAGGAGTGAAGGGGAGGGGGAAGAGAAGGGAAGGGATGAGGGGAAGGAGGAAGGAGTGGCATTGGAAGGGGGTGCCAAAAGGGGAAGAGGGGACGGGGAGGGAAGGGGTGAAGGGGAGGGGGAAGAGAAGGGAAGGGATGAGGGGAAGGAGGAAGGAGTGGCATTGGAAGGGGGTGCCAAAAGGGGGGGTCAGGAGGGAGAGGGGGTGCCAAGGGGGGGCGAGGGGGGGTAAGGCATGGGTTGGCAGCTTGGGGCATCGGCAGTGTGTGGGTTGGCGTTCATCGCTCTGCATACTCCTCCCTCTCTACTTGCTCGAGGTACGCCCACGCCCACCCCCGCCCACGCCCAGACACACCCACGCACCCACAGACTCCCCCCCCACACATCCATAAGGCTACAGACACACCTATAACTCCAATCACATACCCAATCTAATTCACATGCCAATACATACTTATAGATACTCGTTTTCACCCACGCCTATAGACACACCCAAATACCCATGCCCACACACACAGACGCCTCCCCCAAACCCAAACGGCTACAGAAATACCTATACATCAAATCGCATAATCAATCATATGTCACATGCCAATACATACTTATAGATGCTTGTTTTGTGTTTGATATGTTTATGCCCACACCCACAAATACCCTCACCCATACCCAGACACCCACACCATTAGATACCCTCCCATACCCAGTCACATTTACATACCCCGAAACTTTCAAGATATCTGTGTCCTATTTAATTTGTGCCGACATTTACACACTCTCTCATGCCCACACCCATAGACACACTCCCATGCCCAGTCACATAAGCATACCCAAAATATACGTATAGAGATTTTTTTTCCTGTTTGATTCGTGTTCATATATACCCATACCCACATACCCATTCCCACCCACCCTTAGATACCCTCCCATACCCAGTCACATAAACATACCCAAAACATTCGTATAGATATTTTTTTCCTGTTTGATTCGTGTTCATATATACCCATACCCACATACCCATTCCCACCCACCGCCTAGATACCCTCCCATACCCAGTCACATAAACATACCCAAAACATTCGTATAGATATCATTTTTTCCTGTCTGATTCGTGTTCATATTTACCCATACCCACATACCCATTCCCACCCACCCTTAGATACCCTCCCATACCCAGTCACATAAGCATACCCAAAGCATACGTATAGATATTTTTTTTCCTGTTTGATTCGTGTTCATATATACCCATACAATCATACCCATTCCCACCCACCGCCTAGATACCCTCCCATACCCCGTCATATATGCGTACCCTAAACAGACTTTTATATATTCGTTTTCTGTTTGATTGAATTGTACCCACACATACCCACATACCCGTACCTAGAGCCAATGACATACCCATACAGAAACCCATATCCACGTACATCCACCCACCCAAAACAACCACCCACATATATTAGCTTTCCTTTAATATCTCGATTTAAAACAACACATACACAGAGATACCCATACACACCCATACTCATTCATACACTCATTATTCATACCCATATACTCATCCATACCCTATCACCCACTCACCCATACAGAGCTATACATTCTCACCCATACTCAGGACCCACCTCCATACCTTTTTCCCATATACACATCCATCCATACATACATATATATACATACATACATACATACAATTAGATATACAGGAAATGCAAACATCCACGTTAGTCTATGCACACACACACACACACACACACACACACACACACACACGCACACACTCGAGCGATGTAAGCAAACGCGACGCCCATGAGGAAATAGAATGTGTGAGAAAATTGTCTAAAAGTGTAGTGCAAGTGCTCTCTCTCTCTCTCTCTCTCTCTCTCTCTCTCTGAAGTGCCAATGTAAAGACGACAGAACCTTAAAAAATAGAAAAAAAAGAAAAGAAAAATAATTTGAAAAGGGAGAAGAAAAAAATAATACAAGAAAATAATGAACAAAAAATAAGAGGAAATGAAAATGAAAACGTAAAAATGAGAAAAAAATGAACGAGAAAAAAATAGAAAAGATGAAAAAAAGGAAAGAAAAAAAAATATCTTATCTTTTCTATGTGTGATTATTATTATTATTACTGATGTTGTTCTTGTTGTTCTTGTTTCCGTTGCTGTTGTTGTTGTCGTTGTCGTTTTCTTGGCCGTGAGTATGATTCATAGCATTCAGATGTTGTGACTCATTTGAGGACGAATAGAAGAAGAAGAAGAAGAAGAAGAAGAAGAAGAAGAAGAGGAGGAAGAAGAAGAGGAGGAGGAGGAAGAAGAAGACAGTAATGACAATATCGAAAACAGGAAGCACGATAAGTGAAGGAGGAGGAAGAAGAAGAGAAGGAGAAGGAGGAGGAGGAGGAGGAGGAGGAGGAGGAGGAGGAGAGGAGGAGGAGGAGGAGGAGGAGGAGGAGGAGGAGGAGGAGAAGGTGGGAGAAGCAGACAAGAAGGTGAAGGTGAAGGACAAGGTTAAGAGGAAGAAGGAGGAGGAGGAGGAGGACGAGGAGAAGGAGGAGGAGGAGGAGGAGGAGGAGGAGATGAATAGGAGGAGGAGGAGGAGGATAATGAAAATGAGGAGAGGGAGAAAGGCAGAGAGGAGAAGGAGAAGGAGGAGGAGGAGGAGGAGCAGGAGGAGAAGAATGAGAGGAAGACGGGGAGGAGTGGGAGGAGGGAGGAGGAGGAGGAGACAAAAATAGAGCCGGGAGAGGAAAGAAAAGGAATAAAAAGAGAGAGAGGAGATAAACGTAATTGGAAGAGGAAGTTTGTGGAGAGGAGGAGAGAAAAAGTTGATGAAAGAAGGGAAAGGAGAGAGGAAAAAGAATTGGAGGGACAAACAGATTAACTAAATACCTTGATCCACCTGGACGTGTGAAAGGGATAGCTACGAGGAAGGAGGGAGAATAGGGAAGAAAAAATGAAGGAGAAAAATGAAGAAAATGTTGAAGAAGACAAAATTAAAGAAGAAAATGAAATGGAAGGAAAAGATGAAAAAGTTGAAGGAGAGGTTGAAAAAGAAGGAAGAGAAGACGAAGTTGAAGAAAATGAAAAGGAAGGAAAAGAAGACAATATTCAAGAAGAAAATAAGAAAAAGAAGGAAGAGAAGACAAAATTGAAGAGGATGAAAAAGAAGGAGACAAAGTTAAAGAGGATGAAAAAGAAAGAAGACAAAATTGAAGATGAAAAAGAAAGAAAAGAAGACAAAGTTGAATAGGATGGAAAAGAAGGAAAAGAAGACAAAGTTGAATAGGATGAAAAAGAAGGAAAAGAAGACAAAGTTGAATACGATGATAAAGAAGGAAAAGAAGACAAAGTTGCAGAAGAAAATGAAGAAGAAAAGAAGAAAAAGTAGAAAATGAAAATAAGAAAGAAAGAAAACAAGAAAAAGCTGTTTAAGAAAATGGAAAAAGAAGAAAAGAAAGAAAGATGTTTAAGAAAATGAAAAAAAAAGGAAGACAAGGACGAAGACGAAAAAAATGACAATGAAATAATAGCAAAAGATGAAAAAGAAGATAAAAATGAAGAAGAAACGAAGAAAATGAAAGAGAAAATGAAGAAAAGAGAAGAAATTGAAGACAGAAGACGAAAAATGTGAAATAAAAAAGGATCAAAACAAACAAGAAAAACATTATAAAAAAAGCAAAATAACAAGAAATCGAAGAACAAAATGAAGAACAAGAATAACAAGAAACAAGAACTGAGAACGAAGGAACAAATTTGACAACAGAACTAAAACAAAAACACGAACAATATTTGAAAACGGAAATTATTAGAATCGTGTCAAAGCGAATTTCAAAACACTGCATTCCGAATTCTTGAGTCATACAGTTTAATTAATATATTTTGATAGTGAACAAATTACACGCATGAATTACACACGATTTCGACACTGAAATTTGAGAGAAAACATGAAAAGTGGAAAGAAAATAAGGAAAACAAGTAGGAATGTAATATTGAATAGTAAGATGAAATGGATGTAGAATCAAATACAGAAAAGTAGATAAATAAAATAACTGAATGTAAGGAAAGGAAGAAGGAAAAACTATTATGAAAGTAAGATGAAAATACAGGAATATAAAACAAATAGATTAAAAAGATAAAAAAGATGAAAGGAAGTTAAAGGAGGAGGAAAAGAATGAAAGGAAGACAGGGAGGAAGAGGAGGAGGAGGGGGAGGAAGAAGGAAAGGAGGAGGAGACAAAAATAGAAACGGGAGAGGAAAGAAAAGGGATAAAAAGGGAGAGAAGAGAAAATAAACATAATTGGAAGAGGACGTTTGAAGGACTGTATGTTGTCTGAATTCTGGCATTGCAAAAGGTGAAGGAAAATAAAGAGAGGAACTTGATATTTCTTTAAACCGAAGGAAAAAAAAAGTCTAAAAGTGGAAAAATGCGAGTAAAATCATAAAAATTTAGACTTAATAAAAAGATTGAAAAAAAATTAATAAGAAAATTGAGATGATTGACAACTATTTTGAGCTTCTAAAGACAAAAGAAACTCGAACAATATAACTAAGAAAAGAAGCCTAAAATAAAATTAATCTTTCCATTCTAAACTAAAAAAAGGACTGAAGAATAAACAACAAGACTGATAAGGAAAGCTATTTTGAGATTCTAAAAACAAAACAAACTCGAAAAATATCACTAAGAAAAGAAGCCTAAAATAAAATTAATCTCTCCATTCTAAACTAAAAAAAGGATTGAAGAATAAATAACAAGACTGATAAGGAAAGCTATTTTGAGATTCTAAAAGTAAGGAATAAAATTAACAAGATAAATATACACACACAAAAAAAAATAGGGGGATTACGATCACATTTTCGTTTAGGAAGTTAATGAAGGAAATTCGAACTTATAAAACTTAGGGAAAGTGAATGACATGTTTTGGCAGTTTTAAATACAAGGAAAATACTTATAAAGAAAATCATTCCTCTAATTGAAGAACAACAAATTAAAAAGACCAACGAAAGAAAGTTAATTAAATACTAAACATGATTTCATTTCTCTCTCTCTCTCTATCTTGTGTCTAATAATCATTTTTCTTCTTCCTCTTCTTTTTCCTCCTCCTCCTCCTCCTCCTCCTCCTCCTCCTCCTCCTCCTCCTCCTCCTCCTCCTCCTCCTCCTCCTCTCTCTTCTCCTTTCACAACTGTTCGTTTAAATATTTTCTTGATTTTTTCACTGTTATTAAATGAGAGAGAGAGAGAGAGAGAGAGAGAGAGAGAGAGAGAGAGAGAGAGAGAGAGAGAGAGAGAGAGAGAGAGAGAGAGAGAGAGAGAGAGAGAAATTTTAATACACGTCGTTAACCCGTTTTCTTTCTCTTAAACCGCAACACATAGCTAATTCATGTGCACACGTCCATGTACGCACTCAAAAAAACGCACACACACACACACACGTACACACATTAACTCTAGCTTCCGTGTGTACGTCAACTGGACACGAATTTATGTACGTGACCTCGTGTGTGTGTGTGTGTGTGTGTGTGTGTGTGTGTGTGTGTGTGTGTGTGTGTGTGTGTGTGTGTGTGTGTAACTTTTATAATATTAATCTATATTTACCCTACTCTAGGATGCATATGTAAATGTGTGTGTGTGTGTGAGTGTGTGTGTGTGTTTAGCTGTGCTCACCTGCCAAATTAAGCAGCA
Organism: Eriocheir sinensis; assembly: GCF_024679095.1. Lineage (NCBI taxonomy): Eukaryota > Metazoa > Arthropoda > Malacostraca > Decapoda > Varunidae > Eriocheir > Eriocheir sinensis. The sequence goes on along the minus strand of NC_066569.1, from coordinate 6,030,032 downwards.
CAGACTCACCTTCACGCACTGACAAACACACACACACACACACACACACACACACACACACACACACACACACACACACACACACACACGGAAAGCAAAAAACCCGGAATGAGGAAGAGAAAAATAGATAATAAAAGAGAGATAGAAGATAAAAATGAGGGTAATAAAGATAAAGGAAGACTGAATAATGAAGTGAAGTGAAGTGAAAAAGAAGTGAGTTGAGAAATATGAATGAGAGGTAATGAAGGGAAGGGAAGGGAAGGGAAGGGAAGGAAGGAAGGAAGGAAGGAAGGAAGGGAAAGGAAGGAAGGAAAAAGAAGGAAAGGAAGGAAGGGGATGGAAGGGAAGGGAAGGGAAGGGAAGGGAAGGGAAGGGAAGGGAAAGGAAGGGAAGGGAAGGGAAGTGAAAGGAAGGGAAGGGGATGGAAGGGAAAGGAAGGGAAGGGAAAAAAAGGGAAGGGAAGGAAGGAAGGAAAGGAGGAAGGAAGGAAGGAAAAAAAGGAAGGAAGGAAGGAAGGAAGGAAGGAAGGAAGGAAGTGAAAGGAAGGAAGGGATGGAAGGAAAGGAAGGAAGGAAAAAGGAAGGAAGGGAAGGGAAAGCAGGGAAGGAAAGAGAAGGGAGAGGAAGTGAAGTGAAGTGAAGTGAAGTGAAGGGAAGGGAAGGAAGAGGATGTGAAGTGAAGAGAAGGGAAAGGAAGGGAAGGGAAGAGAAGGGTAGGGAGAGGAAGTGAAGAGAAGGGAGAGGAAGTGAAGTGAAGTGAAGTGAAGGGAAGGGAAGGGAAGGGAAGGGAAGGGATAGAAGTGAAGTGAAGTGAAGGGAAGAAAGGGAAGGGAAGGGAAAGAAAGTATAGAAAATGTAAGAAGAAAAGTGTCATAATGAAAAGGCAAGGGAAAGGAGGGTTAGAAGGAAGTAAAAGGAGGAAAAGAAAGTTGAAGGGGAGGGAAGAAAACTGTAAGGAAAAGGAAATGGGAGTGAAGGAAAAAAAGAGAAAAGGAAAAATAACTGAAAAAAGAGAAGAGAGGGTATAGAAGATAAGAAGAAGGAAAGGAAGAAAAAAAAGGGAATAGGAATGTTAGATGAAAGGAAAAAAGAGGAAAAGGGATAAAGGGAAGAGAGGGGAAGAGAATGAAGGGAAGAAGAGGGGAAAGGAAGTGAGGGGAGACAGAAAAGACGAAGAAAATGAAGGAAAAGAAAGGAAAGAAAAAAAGGGATAGGATAGAAGTATTGTGAAGTGAATGAAAGAGGAAAGGGAAATGAGAGGAAGAGGAAGAAAGGAAGAGGAAAAGGGGAAAAGCAAATGAAAGGATAAAATGAAAAAATAAAAATGAAAGAAGGGGGAAATAGAGGGTAAGAAAGATAATGTGAAGGAAAAAGAGGAAAATGAGAGAAAAGAAAGAGGAAGAGGAAGAGGAAGAGGATAACTAAGAGGACGAACTCGCAATAGGTGACAGGACCAGTTTATTACACCTGACGTTAATTAAGTGACCAGGTAGGCAGACAGGTAGGAAGAGGAGGAGAAGGAGGAGGAGGAGGAGAAGGAGGAGGAGGAGGAGGAGGAGGAGGAAGAGGTGGGAAAAAAAAGGAAGGAAAATTAAATGAGAGAAAATTAGAAAGACTGAAAAGGAAAAAGGGAAAAGGCAAGGATGATAAGTGGGGGAAGAGAAAGAAAGAAAAGAGAAAGGGAAAGATGAGAGGGGAAAATATGAGAGGAGATAGAGGTGAGGGGAAAGGAGGGGAAAAAGAGGGGAAATGAGAAAAAAGTTAAGTAGTGTGAGAAAATAAAAAGGAAGAGAGGGAAGAGGAGAGAAGGGATAAAAATGGAGAGAAAAGAGGTAAGCGTAGATGGAGGAATACAAGGAGGAAGAGAATCAAGAGAAGGAAGAAGAGGAGGAGGAGGAGGAAGAGAAGGAGGAATTGGAAGAGGGAAAGAGGAAAGAGAACGAGAGAGGAAAACAAATATAGAAGAGAGAAAACTGTAAAAAAAAAAAAGAGACAGACATTGAAGGAAGGAAGGAAGGAAGGAAGAAGGGAAGGAAGGAAGAAAGGAAGGAAGGAAGGAAGGAAGAAAGGAAGGAAGAAAGGAAGGAAAGGAAGGAAGGAAGGAAGGAAGGAAGGAAGAAGGGAAGGAAGGAAGAAAGGAAGGAAGGATAAAAAAAAACAGTATATACAAAACAATAACAATGAGAGAGAGAGAGAGAGAGAGAGAGAGAGAGAGAGAGAGAGAGAGAGAGAGAGAGAGAGAGAGAGAGAGAGAGAGAGAGAGAGAGAGAGAGAGAGAGAGAGAGAGAGAGAGAGAGAGAGAGAGAGAGAGAGAGAGAGAGAGAGAGAGAGAGGAGGAGGAGGAGGAGGAGGAGGAGGAGGAGAGGAAGCAGGAAAAGGAAGTGCAAATGAAAGGGAGGAGGAAGAAGAAAGGGAGTGGGAGGAGGCGACTGAGAAGAAAGAAGGAGGAGGAGGAGGAGGAGGAGGAGGAGGAGGAGGAGGCAGGTAGGAAGATGCCCAGAGGTGTCATGTTACCTGGCTCTAAATTGGCGTGTGTGTGTGTGTGTGTGTGTGTGTGTGTGTGTGTGTGTGTGTGTGTGTGTGTGTGTGTGTGTGTGTGTGTGTGTGTGTGTGTGTGTGTGTGTGCCAAGTAGCCCGTCCTTGCCCATCAGTAGTGGAGGTCGATGCCTTGCCCAACATTTTTTTCAACCTTCGCTCTGGTCTAATGGCTAAGCAGTCTACCTTGAAACTCGTGGACCAAGTTCGACTCCCAGTGAAGGGGAAAAAGACAGCTTCCACCCTCAATTGACCCTCTCTCTCTCTATCTATCTATCTCTCTCTCCGCCAATCTTTCTATCTATTTATCTCCCTTTCATTTTTTTCTCTCAATATCTTTCATTTTTTCGTTTATTTTCCTCCTCTTATATTCTCTCTCTCTCTCTCTCTCTCTCTCTATCTATCTATCTATCTATCTCCCTGGGGACACTTGGGGAAGGCTTCTAATTAAGTTTTCCCTTTAAAAATTGATTACAGGTCCAAAACAGGTAAACCAATAAAAAAAAAAAACTATATAAACTTCGAGGATATGAAACACGAGGGAAGGAAGCAAAGGAAGTGAAGGAAAGTAAGTAAGTAAGGAAGGAAGGAAGGAAGGGAAAGGAAAGAAGGTGAAGAGGGGAGAGAGAAGGTAATGGAAAAAGAAAGCAAGGAAACTAAACACGTATAAAAAAAAAAGAATGGGAGAAGGAGAGGAAAGTAAAAAGGGAAGGAGGGAAGAAGAATGAAGACTGGTGGAAGACAAGAAGGGGAATGGAGAAGTGTAGGAATGTGTTAAAGAAAGGGAAATGGGAAAACACAAAGAGAAGAAAAGGGAAACAGAGGAGGAAGGAACTTAAACGGAGAGAAAAGAAAGGAAAAGGAGGAAATCAGAGGAGAAAATATATTGTAGTGTATGAAAAGAAAGGCATGAGAATAGAAAAGGAAGAAAAACTAATTGAAAAGGAGAGGGGAGACAGGATGTGGATAAAAACGAGGAAAAGTAGTTACGGGAAATGAAAAAGGGATTAAAGGAAAGAGAAGGGAGGGGAGGGGAGGGGAGGGGAGAGGATGGGTAGGGTTAGAGAAAGGAGGGAAAAGGAGGGAAGGGGAAGTTAGAGAAGGGAAAGAGAGACGAGAAAGGTAGGTAGGGTAGGGTAGAGTAAGGGAAGGGAGGGGAAAGGAGGGAAGGATAAGGGAGGGGAAGGAAGGGGAGTGGGTAGGAGAGGAAGACTGGGGAGGGGAAGAGAATGAAGGGAAGGGAAGAGGAAAAGAGGGGAGAGAAAGTGAGGAGAGAGAAGGGAGGCGAAGAGAAGAGAGAGAAGAGGGAGGAGAGAGAAGAGAAAGATAGGGTAGGGTAGGATAGGGAGAGAGAGAGGAAGTAAGGGGAAAGGAGGGAAGGAGAGGGTAGGAGAAGGGGAGGGGAGGGTAAGGGAAGGGAAGGGAAAGGGAAAAGAGGGGAGGGTAAGGGGAAAGGAGGGAAGGGGAGGGAAGGGGAGGGGAGGGTAAGGAAATAGGAAAGGAGGGAAGGGGAGGGGAAGGGAGGAAAAGGAAAGGGAAAGGAGGGAAGGATAAGGAGAGTGAACGGAAGGAAGGGGAAAGGTGGGAAGGGTAGGGGAGGGGAAGGGGGAGGGACGGGGAAAGGAGGGAAGGGGAAGGGAGAGAGAACATAAGTGATATTTTAACCAATAGTTATGAGAGGGGTTGTTCCTACCTACACTCAGAATACTGCACTTCCCTACATTGAACTCCATCTGCCATTTATCCGCCCAGTCATACAATCTGTTTAGTTCATCCTGGAGAATACTACCGTCCTGATCCAACTCAATAAAGAGAGAAGAGAAAGATACGGTAGGGTAAGGGAGGGGAGGGGAAAGGAGGGGAAGGGAAGGGTAAGGGAGAGGTAAGACACATATCATCTTACCTTCTCATTACCGACCAACACCTGACATTGCCCGGGACACACTCACTCACCTGAAACAGAAAGGCGAGTGAAAAACTTTAATTCAAACCGACACAAAACCACAACATAGTCTCTCTCTCTCTCGAAAAGTTTAATTCGAGTGTGAAAACAACGAATTAACTTGAGAGAGAGAGAGAGAGAGAGAGAGAGAGAGAGAGAGAGAGAGAGAGAGAGAGAGAGAGAGAGAGAGAGAGAGAGAGAGAGAGAGAGAGAGAGAGAGAGAGAGAGAGAGAGAGAGAGAGAGAGAGAGAGAAGTGGGTCAGGGATGCCAACGATACTGAAATGTACGTTTGACAGGTAAGCAGGTAAGCAGGTACACACATTCCGATCCCCTTCCGTCTAAAAATAAGAGAGTTGGACGCTTTTTTGGCTCTCTCTCTCTCCCTCTGTAATGCGGCCCGTCTCTCCCCCTCTCCCTCTCTGTGTGTGTGTGTGTAATCAGGTCACTCTGTTGTCTAATCCTGTGCTAGTTTCTGTGTCATTTTGTCATTCTCTCTCTCTCTCGCCATTAACCTTGAGATCAGAATGTTACAATAATATCAAAACAGATTATGCTTGTGTGTGTGTGTGTGTGTGTGGGTGGGTGGGTGAGAGAGAGAGAGAGAGAGAGAGAGAGAGAGAGAGAGAGAGAGAGAGAGAGAGAGAGAGAGAGAGAGAGAGAGAGAGAGAGAGAGAGAGAGAGAGAGATACATTAACTATATATATATCAGGTATTGCTTAACGGAAGAGATGAGGTAACTTGAGATCTCTTGCCTTGAAACTCTCGTGGGAGTGACCTTAGATTTCTCCTTCATAACGTGACTCCGACCTAGAGTAATTTAAGAGTTCTACATAACTTGAGATTTCTACCGAACTTCACTCCTAACTTAGAGACGCCTTCGTAATCTGAGACTTCTTCTAACTTGAAAATTCTGCCTAACTATTGATTTCTGCCTAACTTAAGAGCTATACCTAACTTAAGACTTCGACCTAACTTGAGATTTCTACCTGTTTTGTCTCCTAACTTGAAGACTTTGTAATCTGAGACTTTCCCTTCTAACATGAAAATTCTGCCTAACAAATGATTTCTTGCTAACTTGAGATTTCGACCTACAGTAACCTAAGAGTTCTACCTAACTTAAGAGCTCGACCTAACTTAAGATTTCTACTTAACTTGACTTCTAACTTAAAGACTCCTTCGTAATCTGAGACTTTCCCTTCTAACTTGAAAATTCGGAGACAGGAGGGAGAGGAAAGAGAAGAGGGAGAGAAAAGAGTAAGAAGGAGAGAAAAGAGTAAGAGGGAAGAGTAAGAGGAGGAGGACCATGGACGGAAGAGTGTTTTTTGTCTCACTCTTTTTCTCTATGCATTCTCGATTTTCCTTATTATTTTCTTTGTTTTTTTCTTTATCATTATTTATTATTTACTATTTTTTTATTTCTTATTATTTTTCTTTCTAATTTTTCTTTATTGTTTTCTTTATTATTTTCTTTATGTAACGTCTTTTATGTTGTTTGTTTTTATTATCTCACTTTTCTCCGTCTCTTTATTTTCTCCATGTATCATCTTTTTTTTATAACGTACCGCTATGTCCATTTTATCTTACTTTTAATCTTTTTCTTTTCTTCTTTTCTTCTTTTTTATTTTATTCTTAGTGGTTTTTTTTCATCGTCAACATCATTTTCATCAATATCATCTTCGTTTATTAATTTTCTGAGAACTGTGTGTGTGTGTGTGTGTGTGTGTGTGTGTGTGTGTGTGTGTGTGTGTGTGTGTGTGTGTCTGTGTGTGTGTGTGTGTGTGTTTAGCCTGATTTCTTTTTACTTCCTTTTCCTTCCTCCCTTACTTTCATTTCTTTCCTTACTTCCTTCCCTTTTCTTCCTTTTAACTCTTTCTCTTCCTTCCTTCCTTCTTTTCCTTTCCTTTTAGTCCCTTCCTTACTTCCTTCTCTTTCTTTCCTTCCTTCCTACCTTCCTTCCTTCTTTCCTTCATTCATTCATTATCCTTCTTTCTGCCCCTCCTAATGAGTCTCCCATTCTGTCGTTTTCCAGGAACAAAGTCAGCAGCTGGGAGACGACAAGAGGCTGCAAGAACACCTGAAACTACCGATCCAGCGACTCAACGACTACCAGCTCCTGCTAAAGGTAACCACGACTACTACTACTACTACTACTACCACTACTACTACCACTACTACTACTACCACTACTACTACTACTACTACTACTACTACTCCTACAAGTGAGAGAGTGAGGAAAGGAAGAAGGGAGAGGAGGTGTGAGTGACTGGAGGGGTAGGAAAAAAATTATGAAAGTCTACGGGAATTACTTATCACATTCTACTACTTCTACGACTCCATCACTACTACTACTACTACTACTACTACTACTACTACAATTACTACTACAATTAATATTACATACTCCCTAACATTACAAATAAACAAGAGAGAGCAGTCCATTAATCATTTCAGACAACGCGTTCCAACACAATCCAATTAACTCTAAGCAGATAACATGAGACAGGGAGGAAATGGTAGGGATGTGCTGATAAAGGGAGACAGATAGATAGATAGATAGATAGAGGGAGAGGGAGATATTAAGTAAAGGAAAACACCGTACAATCCCTCTCCCCTATCACCTAGAATTCTACCAGTCAACCAACACCAAAACCTATTAGCCATGACATCCACGTTCGAATCAACCTATTCACTCACTTCCCTAGTTCGATACAAGCCTTACGTGCCCTTCCCCTCTTCCCCAGCCCCATACAAGCCTTCTAATGACCTTTCGCTACTTACCAGCCCTATACAAGCCTTCTAATGCCCTTCCCTGCCTTCCCCAGCCCTATACAAGCCTTCTAATGCCCTTCCCTGCCTTTCCCAGCCCTATACAAGCCTTCTAATGCCCTTCCCTGCCTTCCCCAGCCCTATACAAGCCTTTTAATGCCCTTCCCTGCCTTTCCCAGCCCAATACAAGCCTTCCAATGCCCTTCCCTGCCTTCCCCAGCCCTATACAAGCCTTTTAATGCCCTTCCCTGCCTTTCCCAGCCCAATACAAGCTTTTCGTGCTTCCCTGCCTTCCCCAGCCCTATACAAGCCTTCTAATGCCCTTTCCTGCCTTTCCCAGCCCTATACAAGCCTTCTAATGCCCTTTCCTGCCTTTCCCAGCCCTATACAAGCCTTCTAATGCCCTTCCCTGCCTTCCCCAGCCCAATACAAGCCTTCTAATGCCCTTCCTCTACTTCCCAGCCCTATACAAGCCTTACGTCCCCTTCCCCTTTTCCCCAACCCTATACAAGCCTTCTAATGCCCTTCCCTGCTTTCCCAGCCCTATACAAGCCTTCTAATGCCCTTCCCTGCCTTTCCCAGCCCTATACAAGCCTTCTAATGCCCTTCCCTGCCTTTCCCAGCCCTATACAAGCCTTCTAATGCCCTTCCTCCTACTTCCCAGCCCTATACAAGCCTTCTTATGCCCTTCCCCTCCTTCCCAGCCCAATACAAGCCCACTTATGCCCTTCCCCTATTTACTAACCCTATACAAGCCTACTAATGCCCTTCCTGTACTTAGCAACCCTATACAAGCCTGATACAAGCCTTCTAATGCCCTTACCTAACTACCACAGCGCCCAAACTTCCTTTTCTCCACCCCAGCAACTTCCTTCTGAGTGTCCTTCCCCAACTTCCCAGCCCAAAACAAGTCTTCATTCCACGTGTCCCCTCCCCCCCATTCCCCAACCCGATACAAGCCTCACGTGCCCTCCCCAGCTTCCCCAGTCCTACAGCTTTCCTCTACGTGCCCTTCCCCCCCTACAGGAGCTGGTCAAGTACAGCAGCAGGCTCGGGGACGACACCAACGACCTGCAGAAGGCCCATGAGTTGATGCAAACGATCCCTCAGCGGGCCACCGACGCGAAATTCATCAACTCGATCGAGGGCTTCAAGGGGAACTTATATAAACTCGGAAGACTTGTTCGACACGTGAGTATGGACTGGGAGAAGCAGGAGAGGGGAAGGGGGGGAAGGAAAAGGAGGTAGAGGAAGAGCAGGGTATCAGGACACCTCTCCTCCCGAAATTGACCTCTCTTTTTGGCCACTCCTTTGACCTCTATTCATGAGCAGTAAGTAGCGGGCTTTTCTTTAATATTTTTCTTTACGCCCTTGAACTGTCTCCTTTGCTGTAAAAAAAAAGAGAAGGAGGAGAAGGGGAGGTTTAGAGGAGAAAAGATGGGAAGAGGGGGATAGAAGGGGTGAGAGGGAGAGGAAGGAAGAAGGAAGAGGGGTGAAAAGGGGAAGTGGGGAAGGAAAAAGGAGGTAGAAAAAGAGGAGAAGGGGATGTTTAGAAGAGAAAAGATGGGAAGAGAGGGAATAGAAGGGGTGAGAGAGGAAGGAAGGGGGGTGAAGAGGGAAGAGAAAGAGGGAAAAATATAGGAGAGTGGGAGAGAAAGGAAGAGGAAGGAGGGAAGGAAAAGGAGGTAGAGAAAGAGGAGAAGGGGAGGTTTAGAAGGGAAAAGATGGGAAGAGGGGGATAGAAGGGATGAGAGGGAAAGGAAGGGGGAAGGGGGGTGAAAAGGAGAGGGAAAGAGAGGTAAATACAGGAGAAGGGAAAATGGGATAGGAGAGTGGGAGTGAGAGATGAGTGAGAGGAGTGTAAGAGTGGGAATGAGGGAAAACCAGGAATGGGTGGGTAGAAGAGGGGAAGAGGGAATTAAGAAAAGGAAAGAAAGGGTAAGGCAGTGACTGATTAAAAGAGGGAGACAAAAGAAAATGGGGAAAAAAAGAAGGAAAATAAGGGAGAGGAAGATTGAGGGGATAAAATGAGAGATACAGAAAACAGAAAGAGAGAAAGGAATAAAAGGAACAGGAAGAGAGGAGAGAGAGGAAGGGAATCACATACGAAATTAGATATAAAGGAGATAATAAATATAAACGAAGGAAATGAAAAATAAAGGAAAATATTGATAAAGGAGCAATTGTCTCACTGATTGGGTTTGCCCTCTTGATAACTTCCTCTTCCTCCTTAATAACCTTCATCCTTGACCTCGCTTCCTCTTTAACCTCTTGGCTAATTTTTCTCCTCTTCCTTCCTCTTCCTCCCCCTTACGTTTTCTTCTTCCTCCTCCTCCTCCTTCTCCTCTTACTCCTCTTCTCTTGGCTAATTTTACTCTTCTTCCTTCCTCTTGTTTATCTCAACAACAACGCTCTCTCTCTCTCTCTCTCCCTACCTTCTCCTCTGCATTATTTTTCCTCCTCCTCCTCCTCCTCTCCTTTTCCTTCTAAATTCCTCTGCCTTTTCCTCTTCTTCCTCTCTCTTCATTATCTTCTCTTGCTCTCTCTACACTTTCCTCTTGAATATTCCTCCTCTTCCTCTTTCCTCTTCCTTCTCCTCCTTCTATTTATCCATCTTTCTCCCTTCCTCTTAGGCATACCATCCTCTTTTTTCTCCCTCCCTATCCACTCAACTTCATTCCTTTCTCTCTCTCTCTCTCTCTCTCTCTCTCTCTCTCTCTCTCTCTCTCTCTCTTTGCTATATCTAATCTCCCTTCGCTCTCAACATCCCCCTCTCTCTCCTTCTCCCTTCTCCCACTTTCTCTCCCTTCTCTCAACACATCCCTCCCTCTCCTCCCTTCTCTCTCCCCTCTCCCCTCTTCCTCTAAATCTTTCTCTTACCAACTATTACTCTTTCCCTCCCCTTTGAAAACCTCTCCTCCACCTCCTCTCACCTCCTCTTCCTCTTTTTCCTCCCACCTTACCTCTCCTCTTCAAACTTCCCCTCCTCTTCTCCCTTCCTCTTCTCCCTCCTACCTCCCTTTTGCTCGCCTTTCACCTCCTCTTACTTCTTCTTCCTCTCCTCCTCTCCCTCTCCTCTTACTCTTCTTCTCTCACTCTCCTCTTACTCTTCTCACGCCCTTCCTTTTCCTACCCCTTCTCACTCCCTCTCCCTTCCCTTTGAAAACCCCCCTCCTCTTCCTCCCCTTCTCCCTTTCTCTCCCTCTTCTCTCTTCTTTCATCTCCTTCTCTTGTTTCCTCTTGTTCTCCGTCTCTTACTCTTCTCACGCCCTTCCTCTTCCTTCCCTTCTCACTTCCTCTTCCTTCCCTTTGAAAACCTCCCTCCTCTTCCTCCCCTTCTCCCTTCCTCTTCCTCCTTCCCCCTCTTCTCTCACCTCCTCCTCTTACTTCCTCTTACTCCTCCTCCTTTTAATCTACTCTCAACACCTCTCCCACTTCCTTTATTCACACCTCACCTCCTCTTTTCCTCTTCTCCTTCCCCTCCCACCACCTCCTCTTAATTCCTCTTGCTCCCCCCCAGGACTGGTTCACGGTCAAAGAGGAAGGCCAGAAGGCGAGGGAGCGTTACCTCTTCCTCTTCAAGGCGCGGATCCTCGTCACCAAGGTCAAGAGAATCAGCGAGGACCGATCCATCTTCATCCTCAGAGATATCATAAGGGTGAGTGGAGGAGGGGGAGGAGAGGGGGGGAGGGTGAAGGAGGGGGGAGGAGGAGGAGGAGGAAGAGAGGGGGAGGCTGTGAAAGAGGGTGTGAGCGTGTGTGTGTGTGTGTGTGTGTGTGTGTGTGTGTGTGTGTGTGTGTGTGTGAGGGAGGAAGGAGGAGGAGGAAAGGAAGGAGGAAAGGAAAGAGAAAAGGAGGGAGAGGGAGGGAGAGAAGGAGGAGGTAAGTTTGAGAATGGGAGAAAGAAAGGGAGAGAATAAGGTTGGTAGTGAAAGTATGATAAAGAATGTGAGAAAGAGAGAGAGGGGAAAGTGAGTGAGTGAGTGAGTGAGTGAGAAACTGATAAAGAATGTGAAAAAGAGAGAAAAAGAGGGAAAGTGAGTGAGTAAGTAAGTGAGTGAATGAGTCAGAAATGAAATGTATGAGAGAAGGGATGAATGACAGGTTGAGTAACTGACCGACTAACTTAACTGGCTGGCTGACTGACCGACTGACCGATTAACTAACTGACGGCATCACTAAGGGAGGGAATGACTGACTGACTGACTGATTAACTAACTGACAGCATCACTAAGGGAGGGAATGACGGTGGCTGACTGACTTACTGACTGACAGATAGAGAGAGAGAGAGAGAGAGAGAGAGAGAGAGAGAGAGAGAGAGAGAGAGAGAGAGAGAGAGAGAGAGAGAGAGAGAGAGAGAGAGAGAGAGAGAGAGAGAGAGAGAGAGAGAGAGAGAGAGAGAGAGAGAGAGAGAGAGAGAGAGAGAGAGAGAGAGAGAGAGAGAGAGAGAGAGAGAGAATGAAGATAGAAAGGAATGAGGATAGGAAGTGAAAAAAAGAGAGAGAGAGAGAGAGAGAGAGAGAGAGAGAGAGAGAGAGAGAGAGAGAGAGAGAGAGAGAGAGAGAGAGAGAGAGAGAGAGAGAGAGAGAGAGAACATTACAAAGACAAATTACAATGTTTTCCTCCAATTTCTTCCTCTTTCTCTACTCTCCCTTTCTTCTTCCTATTCTCCTCCTCCTTCTCTTCTTTCATCTCTCTTTTGTTTCCTTCCATCCACATTCCTTCCTTCTTTTTTCCCACTCTCCCTTCCTTCCCTTTCTCCTTCTCATTCTTCTTTCCCTCCTTCCTCCTTTCTCTCCTTCTCCTTATTCTCCTTCGTACGTTAATTAATTGCAAATAACACGGAGCAGAGAAGCTATTCCGAGTGTGTGTGTGTGTGTGTGTGTGTGTGTGTGTGTGTGTGTGTGTGTGTGTGTGTATTACAAATATAATCATGTGAGTTATGTCCTGCATGACACTGGCACATATCCAAGGAGGAGGAGGAGGAGGAGGAGGAGGAGGAGGAGGACAAATAAGGAGTGAGGAAATGGGAGAAATGAACAAAAAATGAGAGAGAGAGAGAGAGAGAGAGAGAGAGAGAGAGAGAGAGAGAGAGAGAGAGAGAGAGAGAGAGAGAGAGAGAGAGAGAGAGAGAGAGAGAGATTAGGTATATCAAAGGGAGGAAGGAAGTGAGTAAACTGACTTGGCTATCTTCAGACGGAAATGAGAGAGAGAGAGAGAGAGAGAGAGAGAGAGAGAACCAGGAAGTGCAAGTTGATATGAGCAACAAACAAACAAAATAAATAAATAAGGCAACAGAGATAATATGCAAAAAAAAGTTATGCAATGAAAAAAATGAAAAAACAACAAAATAACATGAAATTAAATAAAAAGTGGAAAACACAAATAAATAAAAACGAACCAAAATCAAACAAACAAAAAAGAAAGAAAAAAAAGGATATTATTGAATGAAATGATTAAAAGGGATGAAAAAAGATACGAGAGAGAGAGAGAGAGAGTAGTGTCCCTCAGTGCCAAACATTCCGCGGTGGCCAGTCTAGGCACCGTGCCAGTACTTAACAATGCCCCCTATTGCTCTCTCTCTCTCTCATCATTTCTATTTTATCTAACACTTTTCACCCCTCACAACCTCAATCCATAACGCCTTTTCTAATTAACCACTCTCTATCTCTCTCTCAACCTCACATAACCTCACCCCCACAAACCCTTCTAATACCCTCTCCCTTAACCCCACATAAAACCCTAACACCAATGAATCTCTCGCAACCTACAACCTCACTTCTGTTAAACCCCTCTCTCTCTCTCTCTCTCAACCCCATAACCTCTTCTAACCAACCTCTCTCTCTCTCACCCCACAGCTCCCGGAGACATCCCTGGGAAGCCTAGACAACCCCAAAGCTCTCGAATTCCTCCACATCGAACCCCACGCCCATCCCAACTACCCCATTCGAATCGAGGCCAGGACAGCTGAGATCCGCGAATCGTGGTTGGCGGGGGTTGAAGAATACGTGGTTGATACAGGTGAGAAGCTGGTTGATTGACTGGTTGAAAGTTAGACAGGTAGGCAATTAAAGAGGTTAAGTTGGCTTCATACAGGTAAGAAGGATGGTTAATAAATTGGATGAAAAGTTAAAGGTTGGACAGGTAGACAGGTAAATAGGTTAAGTTTGGTTGATGCAGGTGAAAAAATAGGTTAGTTAATTGGTTGAAAGGTGGACAGCTAGAAAGGTAAATGGGTTAAGTTGAATTGATACAAGTAAGAAAGTTAATTAATTGGTTGAAATGGAGAGAGGTAGACAGGTTAGTAAGTTAGGATTTGTAAGGTTAGGTTAAGTTAGGTTGATACAGGTAAGACAGATGGTTAATTAATTGGTTGAAAGGTAGACAGGTAGGTTGACAAGGCGGGAGGCAACCAGGTTAGTAGCTATGGTCAGGTAGGTTAGGTTAAGTTAGGTTGATCCAGGTGAGACAGACAGGTAGGTTGGCAAGGCGAGAGGCAACCAGGTTAATAGCTATGGTCAGGTAGGTTAGGTTAAGTTAGGTTGATCCAGGTAAGAAAGTTGGTTAATTAATTGGATGAAAGGTAGACAGGTAGGTTGACAAGGCGGGAGGCAACCAGGTTAATAGCTATGGTCAGGTAGGTTAGGTTAAGTTAGGTTGATCCAGGTGAGACAGACGGTTAATTGGTTGAAAGGTAGACAGGTAGGTTGACAAGGCGGGAGGCAACCAGGTTAATAGCTATGGTCAGGTAGGTTAGGTTAAGTTAGGTTGATCCAGGTGAGACAGACGGTTAATTAATTGGATGAATGGTAGACAGGTAGGTTGACAAGGCGGGAGGCAACCAGGTTAATAGCTATGGTCAGGTAGGTTAGGTTAAGTTAGGTTGGTCCAGGTGAGAAAGTTGGTTAATTAATTGGATGAAAGGTAGAAAGGTAGGTTGACAAGGTGAGAGGTAGGCAGGTTAATAGTTTTGGTCAGGTAAGGTTAGGGCAGGTGAGAATGTTGGTTAGTTAGTTGGTTGAAAGGTGGACAGGTCGGTAAGTGGAAGACAACCAAGAAAACAAGTTGATATTTGTTGACAGGTAAATGGACAGGTGAATTCTGGTTAGGGTTTGGTTAATTAGGTAGTTTGCTCAGGTAATTAGTGGACAAATGGTAGATTAAAAGGTAGACAGGGAAGAAAAAAAGGTGATGTATGTTGACAGTTAATTGGACAGGTGAGTTCTGGTATGAGGTTAGGTAATTAGTATCTTCAGGTAACTGTTTAAAAATTTGATAGGTAAGAGGAAGGCTGGTAAAAATGGATGGTTAAGAAGATAGATTAAAAAGAACCAATAATAAAGGTAATAAAAGTAAGACAATTAAGAAAGCAAGTTAAGACATGTTGAGGTAACTTAGTAATATTTAAGAAAAGGTTTAATCAGTAGAGCGGTTAGATAATTGAAGGATTAGTGGCCAGGTAAAAAGTCAGGTGAGATGACAAGCCTGGCAGGTAATTGGACGCAGGTAGAGAAAGTATCCAACGCCATAAAAAGTTGAGAACCATTTTCGTTGAGATTAAAGAAAATGGGTTATGATAGCGGCATCCCCGGGTCTCGTTTTCTTCAAGGGGGGTCACAAGTATCCTACCTGTGACCCCTATATTGACCTCTTGGGGAGATTACTGGCTCTTGGCTAGCAGAACCGGTAGCGACATCTGGTATCTGTGTCTCATTAGAGCGGACAAGTGATTTTTTTTTTATGTATCTATTTTTTTTCTATTGCGAGAGTTATCATTTACCAACCCATCTTCCTCTTTTTTTCCCTTTTCAGCTACTCTTTTTTTTTTCTTTCTATTTCTTTCTCTAAGCAAAATTTTCAATCATCTTTCTTTTCAATCTTTCCTTTTTCTGTCTGTCTGTCTGTCTGTCTGTCTATCTGTTTTCCTCTCTCTCTCTCTCTCTCTCTCTCTCTCTCTCTCTCTCTCTCTCATTTATTTATTTATCTATCTATTGCTAAGTTTATGGATTATCAAAGCCTCGTCATCCGCATCATCTTTTTTTTCATCTTTCCTCTTCCTTTTCGTCTCTCTCTCTCTCTCTCTCTCCTTCGTTTCTTCTTTGTTATCTCTCATCTTTTTCCTTTGCCTGTATTTCTTTCTTTCTTTCTCTTTCTTGTCTTTTTCTGTATTTCCTCTCTTTATCAGCTCTTCTCCTTCCTGTTTTTCTCATTATATTCCTAAAAATCCTTCTGCTGATTCTCTTTTCTCTCGTTTCCTCTTTTTTTCTATCTTTTTTATCCTCTCTATCCAATCTGTCAAGGACTCCTAATCTATCTATTTCTTTCTTTCTTCCTCTTGCTATTTACTACCATTGTTTTTTTTCTTCTTTCTCGTATATTCATTAGTCTATATTCATGTTCTTTTTATTTCGTCTAACCTCCCGGAATTCCTAGTTTATCTTCTCTCTACACACTTTCTCTTCCTTCTCCCATATCGCTAAACCAATTTCTCCTTCCTCCCTCTTTCCTTGCCCTCTTCAGCGATCTCACTCTCACTCACTTTTCAGCCAAACTTTCTAACCCTGTTCCTCTTTCCTCTTACCTCTAGTTCTTCCTCTTGCAAGCCATCAACCTCACTTCGTTTTCCCTTCATTCTCTAATCTATCTTCCTCTCTATTTAATTTCGTTCTTTCCTAAATCCATTCTGAATTCCTCTTTACGTCTTTTCTCTCCCACTTCCTCTTCATTTTCTCTCACTTCTCTTTAGCCAAACTCTCTGACGCTCCTCCTCTTTCCTCTTACTTCTCTTTTTTTCCCTCTTGCTAAGCACTTCCACACACACACACACACACACACACACACACACACACACACACACACATTTCATCTTTCTTTCTCGCTCTCTCTTTTTTAACCAACTTCTACTTCCTTCCTCTTTCCTTACCCTCCTCAGCTATATCGCTCTCAATCCTCTTTAGCCATACTCTCTAATGCTCCTCCTCTTTCCTCTTACTTCTCTTTTTCCTTCTTGCTAAACACTTCCACTTACACTACACACGCATTTCATCTTTCTTTTTTCCTCTCTCTTTTCTTAACGAACTTCTACTTTCTTCCTCCTTCCTTACCCTCCTCAGCCATCTCGCTCTCACTCCTCTTTAGCCGGACTTTCTAACCCTCCTCCTCTTTCCTCTTCCGCAGCATCCGTCGAAGATCTCCTCTTCGACGACGAACTAAGAGTCGTCTCCCAAGAAGCTGACGAGGAGGACGCCAAAGTCTCCTCTTCCCCGATACCCGAAGGTCAAGATTACGAAGAACTCCCTGAAGACGAAGACCAGAGAGCACAGTCCGTGAAGAAAGCGAAGAGAGAGGAAGAGAAGCCAAAGGAGGAGGAGGAGGGGGAGCAGGACTTCTGGGCTGAATGGGAAGAGACATTTGAGGGAAAGAAATCGAGCAAGGAACAACTCGAGCAGGTAGACAAGGGTTCCGTTAAAGAGCAGAGTCAGGTTACCTTAACACCACCCACCACCACCACTACTACTACCACTACTACCACCCCTACTACAAGCCAGGACCCACCTTTACCCACCACTACTACCACTACCCAACCGCCACAGCTCGATCAGGTAAGAGGCGACTGTTTGTTTTTTGTTCTTACTTGGAGATTTTAACTTCTTTCGACTTGCCAAGAAGAAAGGAAGAGAAGGAAAGGAAGAAGTGATGTTTGTGTGTCTGGAAATGAAATGGAGGAAGGAAAGGAAGGAAGGAAGGAAGGATTCTCTCTCTTTCTCTCTCTTTATCTATCTATCTATCTATCTCTATCAATCTATCTTTCTGTCTTTCTCCCTCTCTCTCCTTCTTACTTCCTCGTCTTCCTCCTCCTTCATTCCTTCTACACATCAAGAAATCTTCAAGAAACCAACAACGAAGAAAGGAAAATAAAAGAAATGGAAAAAGAGAAAAAGAAAACAAAAAAGTCTCTCAACAACATCCCGTTTTCTTTCACAGTGTATGGCTCCGTTTTCTTCCTATCTCGCTTTCTTCCAATTCGCGTTTTCTTTTATGAGTCCCCCTTTCACTGATTCCCGTTTTCTTTATATCTTTCCGGAACTCACTCAATGGCGTAATGGAGCCGTTTTCTATGGACTAATAATTTTCCTCTCGTTTTCTTTCATAAGCGAGGGGATGCTCTTCCATTCTTACATCCGTTTAGGCCTATATTACTTTCTTTATCTCGGCTCAATCCTTTTCGTTATTTTTCCCTTTTCACAGCTGCGAGTTATCTATATTCTCCTTATCCCTTACTCTGTGCACTGTGCTTGGTATGCTAAGAACACACACACACACACACACACACACACACACATACACACAAGATCATACGAACGTGAAATGAATAAATAAAAAAAAATCAAAGTTTTCGGTGCATTTTCGTATGAACATTGTGACTTCTTTCAAACTAAGGACACTCAACTCTGCGTCTTGATCTCTTGTGCCTTGTATGGTAAGAAAACACATATACGTACATACACATTCACACAAACACACACACACACACACACACACACACACACACTTACACACACAAAATAACTAGCGGTCCATAAAAAATTTACTTCTTTTTTAAACTCCGGACACTCAACTCAGCGGCTTGATCTCTTGTGCCTTGTATGGAAAGAAAATACACACAAGTACATATACATACCCACAAACAGACGCACATAGAGTTAATGAAAATACTATCGGTACATATCTTGCGTGAAAATTTGACTCCTTTTATAAACTCAGGACACTCAACTCTGCGTCTTGATGTCTTGTGTTTTGTATGGTAAGAAAACACACATACGTACATACACACACACACAAACAGACGAATTAATACTATCTAAATGAAAAAAAATGCCTATAAACAAACTAGATTATGTGTGATTTAAATAATGATATGTTAAAGTTTGTGTGTGAGAGAGAGAGAGAGAGAGAGAGAGAGAGAGAGAGAGAGAGAGAGAGAGAGAGAGAGAATTTTATCAGAAATATGAAAATTAGAAGTACTAATTGCAGAAGAGAAAGGAAAAATACCAGACAGAAACAAAGAGAGAGGAACACACACACACACACACACACACACACACACACACACACACACACACACACACACACACACACACACACACACACACATACACATTTAGCCATTTCGTTATTTGTAGCGAAATAGTTATGAGAAAATTACAATGTGCTGTGTTTGGAGATAATAATAATAATAATAATAATGTTGTATGTCAAGGAAATGAAATGGTGATGATGATGATGATGATGATTGTGATGGTGATAATAATAATAATAATAATAATAATAATAATAATAATAATAATAATAATAATAATAATAATAATAATAATAATAACGATAACTTCTTGTCTTCATCTTGTTCTTCCTGTTCTTGTTGTTGTTCTTCTTCCATTTTTATCTTTTTTCCTTGTCTCTCCTTTTCTTCTTCTTTTGGACTTTTTATCCATCTTTTTTCTCTTCTCCCTCTTCTTTTTCTTCTTGTACTTCTGTTTCTTGTTCTTACTGTTATTTTCCTTCCTACTATTATTATTATTATTATTATTATTATTATTATTATTATTATCACCATTATTAAAATCTTCAGAACATTACTAATTTCACGCTAAAGGGAAAGCATAATTACACACACACACACACACACACAGGAACGCACACCCACACACAAACACACTCCTGACGCCGGAAACACTTCTTCAGGAGGAACAAGAGGAAGCGGAAGAGGAAGCTGGTGTTGGGGAGGAGGAGGAAGAGTTTTGGATACGTGGGGAGGAAGAGGAAGAGGAGGAAGAGGAAGGGGAAGTGTACCAGGTCTTAGGGGCTGAACAATATCAAGAGGAGACTCATTTTTGGTCTAACAAGAGGTCTTTTGGTGGACTGGGAGCCTTTATAGAAGAGGAGGAAGAGGAAGAGGAAGAGGAAGAGGAGGAAGAGGGTGAAATTTACAAGGTTCTGGGAGTTGAAAGCTATGAAAAGGTCTCCAAAATATTGACTGGTGATGGGGCTGTTAGTGGACTGAAAGAGGAAGAGGAGGAGGAGGAAGAGGAAGAAGAGGAGGAAGAGGAAGAGGAGGAGATTAGTAGAGTGATAGGATATGAACGTTTAAAAGAGGAACCTCAAATTTGGACTCAAGGTGGTTTGGAACGTATCACAAAGGAACTGAAAGAGGAAGAGGAAGAGGAGGAGGAAGAAGAGGAAGAAGAAGAAGAAGAAGAGGAGGAGGAGATCAGTAGAGTCTTAGGAGTTGAAAGTTTAAAAGAGGAACCTCAAATCTGGACTCAAGGTGGATTGGAAGACATCACAAAGAGACTAAAAGAAGAAGAGGAAGAGGAGGAAGAAGAAGAAGAGGAGGAAGAAGAAGAAGAAGAGGAAGAGGAAGAAGAAATCAGTAGAGTCCTAGGATATGAAAGTTTAAAAGAGGAACCTCAAATCTGGACTCAAGGTGGATTGGAAGACATCACAAAAGGACTGAAAGAGGAAGAGGAAGACGAGGAAGAGGAAGAAGAGGAAGAGGAGGTGGTCTATAAGTCAGTTGCTGCAAAAGAGCTGATTAAGGAAGAGGAGGAAGAGGAAGTATTGATAAGGAAGCTAGGAAAAGAGGAGGTGGAAGAAGACGAAGAGCAGGAAGGGGTTTTCAAGAAGCTCAGAAAAGAGGAACAAGAGGAACAAGAGGAAGGGTTCAAAGAGGCAGACGAGGCACTACTAGACAGATGGTTCGAGGGTAAAACACAAACTGAACCTCGAACTGAACCGCGTAGTGAACCCCGAAGTCCCTCAAAGGCTCCAAAGAAGACACGCGAAGCACCGAAACTCGAGATCTGGAGCTCCGAACCATCACCGACCTTACTGAGACCTCGACCGATCGTCCCCTTCATCGACGAGGAGGACGAGGACGAGTTGGACGAGGAGGTGGTGAAGATAGTCGACGATGATGACAAGCTAAGCCTTCTGCCCTATCGACGCGGCCCACCTTCGCCTTATCCTCAAGACCCACCTGATGAAGCCCTAATTGACAGGTGGTTCGAGTCGGATGTCCCCCAGACCCCGCTACCCTCAGGAGCGAAGGACCCAGGGGAGGAGAACACTGAGGAGGAGTCGGTTTTCTGGGGTACAAAGCCGCCCTTCCTGCCTCTAATCCCGCAGTCCCAGCCTCAGTTTCTGCCGTTGCTTCCACAGTCAGAAGCCTTGGCGCCGTCCGAGGGGTTGCTGAGTGACGACGAGGCAGCCAGCGAGACAGTCAAGGAGGAGACCAACGAGGAGTCCGATTTCTGGTCACCGCGGAAGCCCCCCAAACGCTTCTCCAACCCGCAGATCATCATCGACGTCTGCCCCGAGGTGTCTGAAGGGGAGCTGTCCGAACCCAAACCTCCGCCTCCTCTTAAAGTGCTGAAGAAGAGCGAGTTGAAGGGAGCAGAGAAAACAGGGGTCAGTAAAGATTTCAAGAGTGACCTCAAGTCCACTGATCAAGAACATTCCAAGCCTCAGAGTAGCGTCCCAAGCAGTAGTGACAACCTGAGTGACACAAAGAAAACAGGAGTCAGTAAAGATATCAAAAGTGACCTCAAGTCCCCTAAAGATTCTAAAGACGACCAAGAACATTCTGATCCTAAGACTAACATTCCAAGGAGAACTAGTGAAGATCTGACAAACAAGGACAAAACAGGAGTCCGTAAGGATATCAAAAGTGATCTCAAGTCCCATAAAGATACCGAAGACGATACAGGACTCCCCCAACTTACTCTTTCAACTCCTCAAGAGGCCCAGACGAAATCCTGTGACAAAGACCTCAAACCTCCCAAGGATACCAAAGACGATTCAGGACTCCAACAAACAGCTCCTACAAGTCCTCAACAAGCCCAGAAGAAAACCAGCGATCCCAAACCTCCTCCTGAAGTCCCCACGAAGGATAGCAAAGGCACGGACAAGGTCTTCAAGGACATCAAGAGTTATCTGACATTCCACAAGGATCCTAAACAGTCTCAAAGCACCCCAGAACCTCCTCCACAAGAACAAAAGAAAACTATCAAAGAGGATTCACCAGAGCTCCTTCAGGATACCCGGAGCGGCGCAAAGTCTCTGAAGGATATCACAGACGAAAAAGGACTCCCAAAACTAACTACTAAACCTCCTGAAGAAGTCCAAACGAAAACAAGTGAAAAGGAGACTATAGGATACTCTGAAGAAATTAAGAAAGAACAAGAAACTCCGAAGGATACTAAAGCAGACCCAGAACCCCTCAAAACAGTTCCTAAACCTTCTGAGCAAGTCCAAACGAAAACAAGCAAGGAGGATACCCAGGAACCACTCAAAGACACCAAGACAGACCTCCAAAAAACACAGGATATCAAAAAGGACCTTGAACCTATTGGGACAACTCCTAAATCCTTTGAACAAGCCCCAACCAAAACAAGTAAGGAGGACACCCACGAACTCAAGGACATCACCAAGACAGACCTCCAAAAAACAAAGGACTTGAAGAAGGACCTTGAACTCTCCCAGACAAGACCTAAACCACATCCAGACGCTTCCTTTACGAGCCTTCCGAGAACAGGTGAGAAAATACCTGACACTGAGAAAGGCAAGCCCTCTGCAGTCGACTTACCTGACCGAGCTACATCCGGACACAGCCAGGTAACCGAGGACCTTCCCCAGACGACCGTGAAGCAGGAAACCGGAGATGCCTTGACAATACCGACGAGTGGGAGTGAAAAAATACCTGACAGTGCGGGAGACAAGACCTCCGGGGCCGCGTTACCTGACGAAGCGGAATTGAGTGACACCCAACACCCCAAGGCCGAACCCCAGACACCCCCAGGAAAGGAAAGTGATAGCAAGGGAGAGGAGAAGGTCAAGGTGTCTCCCCAGTTGACACACGCCCCCCAGCCGCCCCCTCAGACCTCCAGCGCTACCCCCGGACCTCCAGACAGCCCCAGCGATAAGAGAGACAAGGAAAGTGTTGGCAGGTGGAGAAAAGAGGGTGGGAAGAGGGAGGGGGGAGGGAAATCGAGGTAATGGCTTGTCTTGTCTCTCCCTTCTTCTCCCTCCCTATCGTCCTCTCCCTCTCCTTGTCTCCCTACCCTCCTCCCTCCCACTTCTCTCTCTTCTCTTCTTCTCTCCATTTTTGTCTCCTCTCTTCTCCTTTCTGTTACCTCCAATCGTGACTTTCTTTTTTTTTCCTTCTCTCTCTATTACTCCTTCCTCTCCTCACTTTTTTTCCTTAATGTTACTCTTCCTCTTCCTCTTCCTCCTCCTCGTCCTCCTCTACCTCCACCTCCTACTCCTTCCCTTCCTCCTCCCTCCCCTGCCCAGTTTTAGTCTCCTCCCCTTCCCTTCTCTCCCCTCCTCTTCTCTCCCCTTCTCCCTTCCTCCCCTTCTACCTCTCCCTCCCTATTCTTCTCTCCACCCTGACCTTTGCCTCTACTCCTTTCTTCCCTCCTTTCCTCCCCCCCTCTCTCTCTCTCCTCTCAAGTTTCTTAACCTAGTCTCTCCTTACACTTCTTTCTCTTCTTTTTCTTTCTCATCTTTTTTTCTATTCCTTCGTTTTTTATTTTATTTTGGTATTTCTTTTCTTATTCTGCTCTATATTCCTTTTCTTTACTTTGTCTTTTCTTTACGGTTGTCTTTCCTCTTCTTTCTTTAGTAATTCCTTTTTTTTCTATTTTTTCGTTCTGTCAATATTTTTCTTTTTCTTATTATTTTTTTCTACTATTTATATATATTCCCTCTTTACTGCGTCTTCTTCTACCCTCATTCCTTTCCTCTTTTTCCTTCCCCTTTTCCTCTTTTCATTCTCCGTATTTTTCTTTCTTTCTAATCTTTCCTCTTTTCCCTTATCTTCCTCTTCTTTCTCTTTCTTCTCTTTCCTTTTTTCTTCTCTTTTTTCTTTTCTTCCTTTCCTCTTTCCTCTTTTCTTTCTTTACTCTTTCTTCGTTTCCTTCTTCCCTTTCCTATCTCTTGTTTTCTTCCTTTCCTCTTTCTTCTCTTTTCTTCTCTTTTCTTCCTTTCCTATTTCTTCTCTTTCCTCTTTTTTCTTCCTTTCCTCTTTTTTTCTTTCCTCTTTTCTTCCTTTCCTCGTTGTTCTCTTTCTTCTCTTTTCTTCTTTATCTCTTTCTTTTCTCTTTTTTTTCTTTATTTTCTTTCTTTCATTACCTTACCACCTCGTTTTCTCCTTGTCCACTTTCTGCATGCTCTTTCATTCCTCCTCCTCCTCCTCCTACCCCTCCCTCCCTTACGTTTTCGAGTGATTGATGGCCCGGTGCGGTTCGGGCGATAAATCTTCAACCGGGACTTCGAATTTTACCTCTTAGGAAAATTGAACCAAGTACCGTGGAAAAAAAATGTCCCACCTCCCTCTCTCTCTCTCTCTCTCTCCCCGTCTGTCTCTCGGAAGAAAAAAGAAAACGGATCCAGGAATTTATGAGAATAGAAAAAATGGGAGATTCAGAAAACGATGGCATAGAAAATACACGATATACAGGAAAATGAAACCATGGACACACACACACACAAAAAAAAAAGACTACGATGATAAAAAAAGAGAACACACAAAAAAAACATTGAGAACAAGATATAATAGGAAAACAAAAATTAGACATTGAAACCACTAATACACACACACAAAAAAAAAATAAGACACTATGATGATAAAAAAGGAGAACAACACACAAAAAAATATTATTGACAACACGATATAATAGGAAAACAAAAATTAGACATTGAAACCACTAATACACACAAAAAAAACCTATAATAATTAAAAAAAAGAGAAAACATTACACACACACACGATGAAGATACATACACAAAAAACGCGCACATTCAGAACACGATAACGTAAAAGAGAACAAGATAGAGAACAGGATATTGAGACCACAAACAAATTAGACAACAAAACAAAAACAAACAAAAATACTGAAACTACATTAAAATTAACTACCAATAATAATAATAATAATAATAATAATAATAATAACAATAATAATAATAATAATAATAGAAAACTACCTAAAAACCTTCTTTGTGGTTTAATAAAGGATGCTGATGAGAAATTGTTATTGAAAAGAAAGAGGAATGAGAGGAGGAAGAGAAGAGGAAAAAAAGAAGAGATAGAGAGGACAAAACATCACAAGAGGAGAGAAGAGAAGAGGAATAGAGACAAGGAGAGTAAAAGACAAGCAAGTGATAAATTACGAGGAGAGAGAAAAGAAGGAAAGAAGGGAGAGAAGAAAGAATATAGGAAAAGAAAAATGGAGAGAGAGAAACAGACATATGACAATGAGACTTCAATACAAATGAGAAAAATGGAGGAGAGGAAGAAGAATGAGGATGGAGAAGAAGGGGAGAATTGGGGATAAGGGGAGGAAGGTTAAACTAAGGGAAAAGGGGAGAAAGAGAAATAAAGGAGGAGAGGGTAACAAAGAAGAGGGAGAAGAAGGGGATAATGGGGGATAAGGGAAAGGGAAAAAAAAGGGAAATAAAAGGAAAATATGAGGAAACTCTTTCTTTTATTTGCTTGTGAAGGATGTGCTGCTGCTGTTGTTGTTGTTGTTGTTGTTGTTGTTGTTGTTGTTGTTGTTGTTGTTGTATTTGCTGTTCATTAGTTAAGTTTTGATGGTGTTTGTTTTTCTTTTTGATTGTCTGTCTGTCTGTCTATCTGTTTTTATGTGCTTTCAGTCAGCCAATCAGTCAGTCAGTCAATCAGTCAGTCAGTCAATCAGTCAGTCAGTCAATCAGTCAGTCAGTCAGTCAGTCAGTCAATCAGTCAGTCAGTCAGTCAGTCAGTAAGTAAGTCAGTTTGTCCATCTTTCTGGCAAGCTGTATGTGTCTGCCTGCCTGTCTGTCTGTCTATCTGTCTGTCTGTCTGTCTGTCTGTTTGTCTGCCTGTCTGTCTATCTCTCTGTAAATAGGTCAGTCAATTAGCCTGTTCATCTGTTTCTTGCAAGGTGTCTGTGCCTGTCTGTGATTTTATTTGCATCTGTCTGTCTGTCTGTCTGTCTCTCTGTAAATAGGTCGGTCAATTAGTCTGTTCATCTGTTTCTTGCAAGCTGTCTGTGCCTGTCTGTGATTTTATTTGCATTTGTCTGTCTGTCTGTCTGTCTGTCTGTCTTGCATAATTATCTACCTGTGTGTTACCTGATCGTAAATACACATGTACACAAACGCATGTCACCTGTGTATGTAAGCATGTGCGTATGTAGGCATGTATGTAGGTATGTATGTACGTGTGTGTGTGCGTATGAGTGTACGTAGAGAGAGTAAAAAAAAAAAAAATATTAAAATGCGCCTAAATAAATAACAAGTTTTAGTGTCACGTTTGATTTGATTTCGCGCGCATTGTAGAGATTTTTTTTTTTTTTTTTGATAGAATAGTGAACGCCGCTACGGACTGTGCCAACGAACAAACAAACAAACAAACAAACGAGGAAAACAAATGAATATCGAAGTGCACGCTGATTATTATTATTGCAACACACACACACACACACACACACACACACACACACACACACACACACACACACACACCTCTACATCTCCCCCTTCCCCTTTCCTCTCCCCTCTTCCCCCTTCTCCCCTTTTCCCATTTCCCCTTCCCTCTCCCCCTCTACTAAAAAAAAAAGATTATATAGGAACCCAAAAATATATATAACAATCTCTAAATAACGAAGAAAATTAAAACAAACAAAATCGTGACCATACTTTTGTTGTTGTTGTTGTTATTTGCTTTTTTTCAGATATTATGAACAAAAAATCGAGAAAAATAATCATAAGGAACATCATAGTATCCCATTTTCATTACCGGCCAAACAAACCTACCCACGACCCGTTTTCTTTCTCTTTAGACATTGTTATATGCACCCCAGACTATCCTAAACTACCACCCTTACCTATACCAATAATAATAATAATAATAATAATAATAATAATAATAATAATAATAATAATAATAATAGATGTAATAATGCTTCTGTACTCTATAATTGCACCCATTAAAGGGACCAATGTTTATAATTAGGCAAAGGTGTTTAAAATAGATAAATAGGATAGACTGGCTATATATTTTTACTTAACAATAGATAGATAGATAGACAGCGGAAGGATAGATAGCTAGATAGACAGAGGAACTGTGATATCATAAATGCAAGAGTGGAAAGTTTGAAGATGAGATATATTTGACATAGATAATGCTAAATAGATAGTTGATTGAGGCGTGCTTGATGAAATGAACAGATATAGATAAAAATGTTTAGAGATATTTTTAGAGAGCTTTTTAAAGAGAGACTTGTAGATAATGAGAAGCAGGTACGAACAGTAGAGATAATTTAGTAGCTTGATAGAGCGAATAAACCGTAGACAGATGGATTGAAAATATATATGAAGTGAATTTAACGGCTTGATAGATATTAGAGGAAGATAGATGGATAGATAAATAGATATGCAAACACGTACAATAGATAGTTTGACAGCTTGATAAAATAGGATAGATATATGAATAGAAAATACAGTGAATTGAACTGCTTGATAGTGGGAGATAGATAGATAAAGAGATAGATAGATAGAAAATTGCTTATATAGTGAATTAAACAGCTTGACAGAGAGATAAATAAGAGGATAGATGGATAGATAAAGAGATAGATAGATAGAAAAATGAATATAGAGTGAATAAAACTGTTTGATAAAGAGATAAATATGAGGATAGATGGATAGATAAAGAGATAGATGATAGAAAATTGCTTATAGAGTGAATAAAACTGCTTGATAGAGATAAAAAAGAGGTAGATGGATAGATAGAGAGATAGATGTATAGAAAAATGCATATAAAGTGAATTAAACAGCTTGACAGAGATATAAATAAGAGGAGAGATGGATAGATAGAGAGACAGATGATAGAAAAATGCTTCTTTAGTGAATTTAACTGCTTGGTAGAGTAAACGAAGGAGATAGAATGATAGATAAAGAGGAGGAGGAGGAGAACCATGGATAAACGTGTCAGTCAGGTGTTGGATGGACTAATTAAGGGACAGGTGTGTGACGCAGGTGGGTGTGGCGGTGGACGAGGGACAGGTGTTGATGGGGGTAGAAATTGATTACTTTTTGTTACACCTGTTTATGATTTATTTTTTTTAGTTTTGTGGTTTATCATTATTATTATTATTATTATTATTATTATTATTATTAGTTTTTTTTATTTATTTCACTTATTTTCTTTTCATGCGTTTTTGCTTCGTAATTTTGAACAGTATTTTCTTTATTTTTATTGTCAATTTTTATTCATTATTATCGTAAATTTTAATGTTTTTTTGTAATATTTTCCCAGTTTTTTTTAAATTTTGCTAATCACTGAGTTTATTTTTTTTTTCATATTATTGGCAATCTATTATTTTTAAACTTTTATTTGTTACAGTTTGACTTCTTTCGATTTTTTTTTTTTTTTTTACTGTTTAACTTCTTTCACCAGTTCAAACACTTCTTTCGTTCATCTTTTCTTTAATAAATCACTATGTTTGTTTTTCATATATTGTCAATCTAAATTATTCTTCCAATTTTCTTTTGTTACTATTTGACTTTTTTCGATCATTCAAATCCTTCTTTCGTTCACCTTTTCTTTAATTAATCACTAAGTTTGTTTTTCATATATTGTCAATCTGTTATTTCTAAACGATTTATTTCACTATTTAACTCTTTCGATCATTCAAACACTTCTTTCGTTCACCTTTTCTTAATAAATCACTGTTTGTTTTTCATATATTGTCAATCTAAATTATTCTTCCAACTTTCTTTTGTTACTATTTGACTTTTTTCGATCATTCAAATCCTTCTTTCGTTCACCTCTATTTTTATTAATCACTTAGTTTGTTTTTCATATATTGTCAATCTATTATTTCTAAACGATTTATTTAATTATCTAACTTCTTTCGATCATTCAAACACTTCTTTCGTTCACCTTTTCTTAATAAATCACTGTTTGTTTTTCATATATTGTCAATCTATTATTTCTAAACGATTTTTCTACTGTTTAACTTCTTTCGACCATTCAAACACTTCTTTCGTTCAATCACTACACATTTTTTTTTCTTCGTTAACTTCAAAAAGCAAAACTCTCTCACGGAACGACAATTTACAACATCAAGCAAACCAATAATACAGTTAGTACACTCACAACATTAACCAAGAAAGTCATTATAGTTTATTCACGCTAACTTGGGTAATAAGCCCCGCCCCCTGCCCGTTCAGTGTATCTCATTGGCCAACCCACCAGCTAGCCACGCCCCCTCTCTGATCCAAGCTTCATGTGACTGGTGGATGCTGGGAAAGGCTGAATCTTTTTTGCTGGATACTGAGAAATGCTAAATCTTCAGTTCTTCATTTTCTTCTCTTTCTTTCCTTACTTTTCTCATTTTTACTTTATTTTTCTCTTCTTTCTTTTTTTTCCATTTCTTCTCTTTCCTTCCTTTCCTTCTCTTCTTTTTTTTTCTTCGCTTTCTCTTCTTTTTATTTTATTTCTCTTTTTTTCGCTTACTTTTCTCTGTCTTTTCTTTCTTTCTATTCTTTCTTTTTCCTTTCCTTCTCTTTCCTTTTTTTCGTCCTTAACATTCCTTTCTCTTCTCTTTCTTTCCCTCTTTTCTTTTCTTTTTCCTTCATCGCTTTCTCTTCTCATTCTCTTCTTTTTCTTCTTTTTCTTTTCTCTCCTTCATTTCTTTCTCTTCCTTTTCCATTCTTGTTCTTACTTTTTCTTACTTTTCTTACCCCTCCTCTTCTTTCTCCTTATTTCTTTCTCTTCCTTTTCCTTGCTAAGCCTTTCTTTCTCTTCTTTTCTTCCTTTCCTTCTTTACTTTTAATCTTGTTTCTCCTTCTCTTCTTTCTCCTTCTTTTCTTTCTCTTCCTTGCTTTTCTCTTTTCTTTCCTTTCCTTCTTTCTTCCCTTCTTTCTTTCTTCCTTCTTCTCCTTTTCTTTCTCTTCCTTTCTCTTCTCTTCTTTTCCTTCTCTTCTTTCTCCTTTCTTCTCTTTTTCCTCCTTTTCCTTCTTTAGTCTTTCTTTCTCTTCTTTCTCATTCCTTTCCTTCTCTTCTTTCTCCTTTCTCTCTTTCTCTTCTTTTTCCTTTCTTAGTCGTTCTTTTTCCTCTTTTTCCTTCCTTTCCTTCTCTTCTTTTTCTTTCTTTTCTCTTTCTTCTTTCTCCTTTCCCTCTTTCTCTTCTTTCTCCTTCCTGGGTAATGCTGGAAGAGATTGGATATTTTTCATCGGAGTCTGGGAAAGTTTAGATCTTGTTAGTCTTGTTAATGGATGCCAGGGAAGCGTAAATCAGGTAGGTAGATGCTGGTTAAGTGAGGGATACTAGCTCAAACACACACACATCAGGTAGGTAGATGCTGGTTAAGTGAGGGATACTAGCTCAAACACACACATACTCACACACACACACACACACACACACACACACACACACACACACACACACACACACACACACACACACACACACACACACACACACACACACACACACACACTGCCACACACTGCCACATCCCTCTGCGTCATCAAGTGAAGTTAAAACATCGTTGCCACATTAAATTTTCAACAACAAAAAAAGAAAAAAAAAACTGACTCCATCCAAACACTTTTTTTTTCAAGTATATTAGAGTTTTATTTACTACGTGACTCTTTTTATTAACTTGTATATATGGAATTACTGACACGTTTATCAATGGTGGAAAAGGTGAAGAGAAAGGAGAGAGAGGGAGAGAGAGAGGGAGAGAGAGGTAAGGTAAAGACAGGTAAGGAGGACGAGGGGAAAAGGGCAGTTAATTAAAGCGAGGTAAATCTTCAGGAGGCGAAGCGAAAGGAGGAAGAAGAGAAAACACGAAGAGAACAAGAGAAAAAGGAGAAAGAAGAGAAGGAGCGACAAGAAAGAGAAGCTAAGGAGAAGAAGGCAACAGAAGAGAAGCTAAGAAAGGAAAAAGAAGAGAAAGAGAAAAAGGAAAAAGAGGAGAAAGAGAAGAAGGAGAAGGAAGAGAAGGAAAGAAAGGAACAAGAAAGGCTAAAGAAGGAGAAGGAGGAGAAGGAGAGGAAAGAAAGAGAAGAAAAAGAGAAGAAGGAGAAAGAAGAAAAGGAAAGAAAAGAGAAAGAAAGACTAGAGAAGGAAAAAGAAGAAAAGGAGAGAAAGGAAAGAGAAGAGAAGGAAAAGAAGGAAAGAGAAGAAAAAGAGAGGAAGGAGAAGGAGGAAAAAGAGAGGAAGGAGAACGAAGAGAAGGCAAGAAAGGAGAAAGAAGAGAAAGAAAGGAAGGAGAAAGAAGAGAAAGAAAGACTCAGGAAAGAAAAGGAAGAGAAGGAGAGAAAAGAAAAAGAAGAGAAAGAAAGACTAAGAAAAGAGAAGGAAGAAAAAGAAAGGAAGGAAAAAGAAGAGAAAGAAAGGAAAGAGAAGAGAAAGCTAGGAAGGAGAAAGAAGAGAAAGAGAGGAAGGAGAAAGAAGAAAGAGAAAGGAAAGAAAAAGAAGAGAAGGAAAGGAAGGAAAAAGAGGAGAAAGAACGACTAAGAAAGGAAAAAGAAGAGAAGGAAAGAAAGGAGAAAGAAGAAAAAGAGAGAAAGGAGAGAGAAGAGAAAGAAAGGAAAGAGAGAGAAGAGAAAGAAAGATTAAAGAAGGAAAAGGAGGAAAAAGAGAAGAAAGAAAGGGAAGAAAAACTTAAGAAAGAAAAAGAAGAGAAAGAAAGAAAGGAGAAAGAAGAGAAGGAAAGAAAGGCAAAAGAAGAGAAGGAAAGGAAGGAAAGAGAAGAGAAGGAGAGGAAAGAAAAGGAAGAGAAAGAAAGGCTAAGGAAAGAAAAAGAGGAGAAAGAAAGGAAAGAAAAGGAAGAGAAAGCAAGAAAAGAGAAAGAAGAGAAAGAGCGCAAAGAAAGAGAAGAGAAAGAAAGGAAGGAAAAGGAAGAGAAAGAAAGAAAAGAAAAAGAAGAAAAAGAGAGACTTAAAAAGGAGAAAGAAGAGAAAGAAAGGAAAGAAAAAGAAGAGAAAGAAAGGCTAAGAAAGGAAAAGGAAGAGAAAGAAAGGAAAGAGAAAGAGGAGAAAGAAAGAAAAGAGAAAGAAGAGAAAGCGAGGAAGGAAAAAGAAGAGAAAGAGAGAAAAGAGAAAGAAGAGAAGGAGAGGAAAGAAAGAGAAGAGAAAGAACGATTAAAGAAGGAAAAAGAAGAGAAAGAAAGGAAGGAAAAGGAGGAGAAAGAAAGAAAAGAAAGGGAAGAGAAACTTAGAAAAGAAAAAGAAGAGAAAGAAAGAAAGGAGAAAGAAGAAAAGGAAAGGAAGGAAAAAGAAGAGAAAGAAAGACTAAGAAAGGAGAAGGAAGAGAAAGAAAGGAAGGAGAAAGAAGAAAAGGAAAGAAAAGAAAGAGAAGAAAAAGAACGACTAAAGAAGGAGAAGGAAGAGAAGGAAAGAAAAGAAAAAGAAGAGAAAGCCAGGAAGGAAAAAGAAGAGAAAGAAAGGAAAGAAAGAGAAGAGAAAGAACGATTAAAGAAGGAGAAGGAAGAGAAAGAAAGGAAGGAAAAGGAGGAGAAAGAAAGAAAAGAAAGAGAAGAGAAACTTAGAAAGGAAAAAGAGGAAAAGGAAAGAAAGGAGAAAGAAGAGAAGGAAAGGAAGGAAAAAGAAGAGAAAGAAAGACTAAGAAAAGAGAAGGAAGAGAAAGAGAGAAAAGAGAAAGAAGAAAAGGAAAGAAAAGAAAAAGAAGAGAAGGAAAGAAAAGAAAGAGAAGAGAAAGAGAGACTTAGAAAGGAGAAAGAGGAGAAAGAAAGGAAAGAAAAGGAAGAGAAAGAAAGGCTAAGGAAGGAAAAGGAAGAGAAAGAAAGGAAGGAGAAAGAAGAAAAGGAAAGAAAAGAGAAAGAAGAAAAAGCGAGGAAGGAAAAAGAAGAGAAAGAAAGGAAAGAAAAGGAAGAAAAAGAACGACTAAGGAAGGAGAAGGAAGAGAAGGAGAGGAAGGAAAAAGAAGAGAAAGAGAGAAAGGAAAGAGAAGAGAAACTTAAAAAAGAAAAAGAAGAGAAAGAAAGAAAGGAGAAAGAAGAGAAAGAGAGGAAGGAAAAAGAAGAGAAAGAAAGGCTTAGGAAGGAAAAAGAAGAAAAAGAAAGGAAGGAAAGAGAAGAGAAGGAAAGAAAGGAGAAAGAAGAGAGGGAAAGGAAAGCGAAAGAAGAAAAAGAAAGAAAAGAGAAGGAAGAAAAACTAAGGAAAGAAAAAGAAGAAAAAGAAAGGAAGGAAAAAGAAGAGAAAGAAAGGAAGGAAAAAGAAGAGAAGGAAAGAAAGGAGAGAGAAGAGAAAGAAAGGTTAAAGAAAGAGAAAGAGGAGAAAGAAAGGAAAGAAAAAGAAGAAAAACTTAGAAAAGAAAAAGAAGAGAAAGAAAGGAAGGAGAAAGAGGAGAAAGAAAGACTAAGAAAGGAAAAAGAAGAGAAAGAGAGAAAGGAAAAAGAAGAGAAAGAAAGGAAGGAAAAAGAAGAGAAAGAACGACTGAGAAAAGAAAAGGAAGAGAAGGAAAGGAAGGAAAGAGAAGAGAAAGCGAGGAAGGAGAAAGAAGAGAAGGAAAGAAAAGAACGAGAAGAAAAAGCGAGGAAGGAAAAAGAAGAGAAAGAGAAGAAGGAGAGAGAAGAAAAACTTAGAAAAGAAAAAGAAGAAAAGGAGAGGAAAGAAAGAGAAGAGAAAGAGAGGAAAGAAAGGGAGGAGAAAGAAAGAAAGGAGAAAGAAGAAAAAGAAAGACTAAGGAAAGAAAAAGAAGAGAAAGAAAGGAAGGAAAAGGAAGCCAAGGAAAGGAAGGAAAAAGAAGAGAAAGAAAAGGAAGAGAAAGAGAGAAAAGAAGAGAAAGAAAAAGAGAAAAGAAGAAGGAAGAGAAGAAAGAAAGGAAGAAAGAAAGAAGAAAAGAAGAGAAAGGAAGAAAAGAAGAGAAAGAAAAGAAAAGAAGGAAGGAAAGAAGGAAAAGGAAGAAAAAGAGAAGAAGGAAAAAGAAGAGAAAGAAAAGAAAGAAAAAGAAGCTAAGTTAAAAAAGGAAAAAGAAGAAAAGGAGAAGGAAAAAGAAGAGAAGGAAAAGAAGGAAAAAGAAGAAAAGGAAAAGAAGGAAAAAGAAGCAAAACTCAAGAAGGAAAAAGAAGAAAAGGAGAAGAAGGAAAAAGAAGAGAAAGAAAAGAAAGAAAAAGAAGCTAAGTTAAAAAAGGAAAAAGAAGAAAAGGAGAAGAAGGAAAAGGAAGAAAAGGAAAAGAAGGAAAAAGAAGCAAAACTCAAGAAGGAAAAAGAAGAAAAGGAAAAAGAAGAGAAGGAAAAGAAGGAAAAAGAAGCCAAATTGAAGAAAGAGAAGGAAGAAAAAGAGAAGAAGGAAAAAGAAGAAAAGGAGAAGAAAACAAAAGAAGAGAAGGAAAGAAAAGAAAAAGAAATGAGGGAAAAGAAGGAAGGAAAGGTAAAGAAAAGGACTGCAGTGGATTGGTTATGTTATTTTTTCCCTCTTTTTTCCCTCTTTTCCCCAGAATGGTCAAAGTTTTCCTCTTGTTTATCGTTGTTTATTGATTATGCCAACTTGTTTATCAGCCCTACCCTTGCTTATTCCTTTCCTGGATGTTTATCATAATTATTTTCTTGTTTTCTCTTTTCCTCTTTATTTTCCTTATGTATTTTCACTGTTTTCTTGTTTCCTCTATTTTTTTCTTTATTTTCATTTTCTTCTGTCTTCTTTTCATCTGTATTTTTTCATCAACTTTATCTTGCTTCCTCTTTCTATCTTTTCCTCTTTTTCCTCTTTATTCTTCTTTATGTATTTTTCTTGTTCTTGTTCCTCTTTTCATTTTCTTCTTTCTTCTTTTCATCTGTATTTTCTCATATGTTTTCTTTATCTTAATTCGTCTTTTCCTCTTTATTTTCTCATATTTTTCAACTTTCTTATTTTCTCTTTCCTCTTTTTCCTCTTTATTCTTCTTTATGTATTTTCCTGTGGTCTTGTTTTCTCTTTTTATTTTCCTCTTTCTTCTTTTCATTTATATTTTCTCATATGTTTTCTTTATCTTATTTCGTCTTTTCCTCTTTATTTTCTCATATTTTTCAACTTTCTTTTTTCCTCTTTCCTCTTTTTCCTCTTTATTCTTCTTTATGTATTTTCCTGTGGTCTTGTTTTCTCTTTTCATTTTCTTCTTTCTTCTTTTCATCTGTATTTTCTCATATGTTTTATTTATCTTATTTCGTCTTTTCCTCTGTATTTTCTCATATTTTTCAACTTTCTTATTTCCTCTTTCCTCTTTTTCCTCTTTATTCTTCTTTATGTATTTTCTCTTTTTATTTTCCTCTTTCTTCTTTTCATTTGTATTTTCTCATATGTTTTCTTTATCTTATTTCGTCTTTTCCTCTTTATTTTCTCATATTTTTCAACTTTCTTATTTTCTCTTTCCTCTTTTTCCTCTTTATTCTTCTTTATGTATTTTCCTGTGAGTTTAGTTGTTTTAATTTGAAATTCAGTTCCTTTAACTTGAGAGTGAAATGATAGGGTCAGTCTTTCTCTCCTTCCACAAGTTAATGAACCCGTTTAGTCATCATTCACTCTACGCCATCAACAGTCCATCTAAACGCGTCATTTTTCACGGGCAATGAGGAAGATCAGCGAAAGTTTATAGTGGAAAAAAAAAGTGATTATGTAAATGTCACGTGATGATCATGAATAACATTAACCTCATTTTCCGGCTGTTTTATTTTTTATTTTTTATTTTTACTTTATCTTTTTCATCGTCAAGAAAAAACTGGACTTTACAAACCTTTGCCGAATGGACCAGTTCAATGTTACTTTAGCTTTTTTGTAACTCTTTCTATCTGTTTATCTATATATTTTTTTCTATTCTCTCTCTCTCTCTCTCTCTCTCTCTCTCTCTCTCTCTCTCTCTCTCTCTCTCTCTCTCTCTCTCTCTCAACTTTTCCAGTTATTAGAATTCTGTTATATTAAATTCTTTCACTTTTTTAATTCTCTCTCTCTCTCTTTCTATTTATCCATCTGTCTGTGTGTCTATCTGTATCTATCTATCTACGAACCTCTTACCTTTTTTTAACTTATAAGAATCCTCTGTTTTTTATTCCTTAGTTCATTCTAGTTCTTCTCTAATTCTCTATCTATTTATTTACCTATCTATCTATCTCTATCTTTTTCAATCAGTCTATCTATCTATCTATTTCTGTGCTTTTCCACTTATTAGAATTTCTCTGTTTATATTCTTCAGCTCTCTCAATGTCCCTTTCTCTCTCTCTTCTGCTATGGATGCAACTTGCTGCTTTAATTCGTATTGTTTTTGCCGACTTGAAAAAAAATCACGTACACATTTTCTTTCATTCCTCAAACCATCTGGTGAAAAAAAAAAAACAATGGGCGAGTTACTAATATGGAAACACTTGGCAACAATTTTCATCTATAGCTGGAAACACTGCCTTTTTCTCATTTTTATTATTTGTGTTTATCATAATATTGGAAAGAAGGGTAATCTATGAATAATCTTCCCTTTTTTTTCTATCTCTCGTGTTATTTTCATCCTCTGTTTATGTAACCTATTATTTTTTTTTACCCTTTTGATACGAGCAAATATTTCTGTTCAAAGTGCGTGGATCTCCGTTTTCTGTTGTCTCCCCTCCCCTCCTCAGGCTAAGACTTCCCGTTTTCTTCCATTTTACCTCTCGTTTTCCCTCTCTCGCACTCCGCATTCCCGTTTTCGTTGAGAAGCGTGAGGGACAGACTGTGTTATTTCCCCCCCCGTTTTCGAATTATTGTGATTTCCTTGTTTTTGTCGTTGTTGTTGTTTGTGGGTGAGGTTTAAAGGCCTTCTGTGACGTGCTTCCGTTTTCTTTAAGGTGACTAACGCAACACAAGGGGGCACTCAAGTGTTCTCTAAATGTTGGCTTGCTTGTACTAAATGTGGATTTTTTTTATAATACATCACAGAATTGAGACATATCACACACTCTCTCTCTCTCTCTCTCTCTCTCTCTCTCTCTCTCTCTCTCTCTCTCTCTGAAACACACACACACACACACACACACACACACACACACACACACACACACACACACACACACACACACACACACACCTTGCCTGCCCCTATCCCCCCTCCCTCCCTACCTCCCTCCCTTCGCAAAGACCAACCTAACCCCACTAACAGACAGACAGACACACACGCTAACGAGCACAACATCCCACTCCCAGTTGGCGTTGCTCACAGCCCTGGCGTTTTGGTGTGCGTGCGTTTGTTTGTTCTCTGTTGCTATTTTTGTGCAGTTTTTCTTTGTATTGATTTTTCCTCACGTTTACGTTTCATTAATTAAGTTTCGGGTGGTGGATGTCCGGCAGGCAGGTGTTCTTGTTTGTTTGTTTGTTTTGTTTGTTTGTTTTGTTTGTTTTTGTAAAGTTGCGTTGACTTTATGTTGCTACTACTACTGCTGGTGCTACTACTACTACTACTACTGCTACTACTACTACTATTTTACCATTACCCACTATCTATTTTTGCTTTAGAATAATTAGTTTGTCTACTACTACTACTACTACTACTACTACTACTACTATTTAACATTACCCACTATCTATTTTTGCTTTAGAATAATTAGTTTGTCTAATACTACTACTACTACTATTACTACTACTACTACTACTACTACTACTACTACTACTACTACTACTATTTTACCATTACCCACTATCTATTTTTGCTTTAGAATAATTAGTTTGTCTACTACTACTACTACTACTACTACTACTACTACTACTACTACTACTACTACTACTACTACTACTACTACTACTACTATTGCTACTACTACTACTACTACTATTGCTACTACTACTACTACTACTACTACTACTACTACTACTACTACTACTACTATTGCTACTGTCTTCCTTAGGCCAACTGGTTCTCTTCACTTTGAGTCAATAAATAAATAAAAAAATGCAAGTATGAAGAAAACGGGGTAAAAATCTATTCCAGTTCAATCTTATCCCATTTTCTCTCATAACCACAATGTCAAAACAACAGAAAATGGCCCAGGGAAGGAAAGGAAAACGAACCTAGTTACGGGAGACTGAACTAAACTGAGTGACTAACAGAAAACAGCGCAACAAGAGGGTAACTAATCTGTTTTTTCTCTCTCTTCTCCCCCTTTCCCTTACCACAGGCGACAGGGGGGAAACCGCAGGCGTCAGGAGGGAAGCCGAAGGTGACGCTACCCAAGCCGGAGGAAAAGGCCAAGAAAGGAGCAGCCATGGAGGAGCCGAGCAGTAAGTGTCAAGGAGTCTCAAGGATGTTAATTAATAGCCCGGTACTACAAGACACTCGCTAATCACATCAGCTATTTCTGAATGTCAAAGAGGGGGTCAGTCGGGTTCTTATGAGTGTTCCTTCAGGTTCACGGTAAAGAAGAAGGGTCAACCTACCACCAGGCTCATACAACTAC
The DNA here is from genome assembly GCF_024679095.1 of Eriocheir sinensis. Classification (NCBI taxonomy): domain Eukaryota; kingdom Metazoa; phylum Arthropoda; class Malacostraca; order Decapoda; family Varunidae; genus Eriocheir; species Eriocheir sinensis. Next base: position 5,992,319 of record NC_066569.1, on the reverse strand, counting down.
ACCTGGAAATGCCCACAACTCATACCAAAGCCTTGTCGAATATATGTTCTTGGGCGGCGAAATGTCTTAGAATACGACCCCTTGATAAAGCTTTGGTGGTACAGTAGCAGAGTTGGACCCAAGGCAAAGTATTTCAATATTCGACCAATTAAGATGTAAGAAGACTTCCGCAAAACTAGTTAGGTAATAGAGTAGAGCAGATTAGAGAAAAGTTGGCCGTCAAGTGGTGAGTCTTTCAAGATAGCAATTAATGAAGTTTGGTGACAGAGTGAAGACCCGTGGGAAATCCTTTTAAAGTTCGACCAATTTTAGGCGTAAGAAGACTACCGTAAAATTAGTTGAGATATTGAGTTTTAGATGAGTATCGCAAACTTGGCGGTCATGTGGTGAGTTGGAGGAGGTTTTTAAGGTTTGGTAGAATACAAGAGCACAGTAGGTCCCGTGGCAAAGTATTACTTAAGCTCGATAATTCAAAGGTAACAAAGATTATCGCAAAACTAGATAAGAAATTGAATGTCAGATGAGAAGAGCAAAGTTGGTTTCAAAATATATATATAGAGTTATAATGGCAGGAAACGCAATTCAAAAAGCAATAGAAGTCTGGCAAGGGCTTTTTCCTGGAGCCCACACAAAGTAGGTTTTATAAGTCAAAGAAAATGGGAAGAGTGCTCGAGAGGCTTACTAGGTTGATAAGGCCAGCTCCTGTACGCTATAAATAAAATCCTTGGTAAGAAGTCCAGGCGAGAAAAATCATACAACCCACTCCTTGATATCAGCAGTTTGTTTTACACGTTTTTTAAGCTAATTTTCATCCATACCCATCCCTGACATGCCCTAAAAGATACCCTAATGTTATGAAGCTTTGCATATTAGGGGGAGAAGCTTAGTAGGCTACGCAAGGCAGCTGCTGTACGGTACCCAAGTAGTTTCCAAACGGCCAATTAGGTTGAGGCCGCTTCTGTATAGTAAAGAAAAATGTTTACGAGAATAATGTTGTACGTTTATGTTGAGACCCCGGCACTAGAATTCAAGGACCATTAGGTCGTAAATTTCAAACTGTTATGGGGTAAGTCATATAAAGTGAAAGGGGAAGGTTGTGTCAATATGTCCAGGTGAAGCTTAAGCGACGGAGGCAGGAGGGGAAGGTAAAGGTCTGGGAGTTGAGAGCGTTTGAGAAGAGGGACGAATATGGAATAGGGAGAATAGGGATAGAGAAAATAGGATGGGGAAATAGTGGACTTACGGAATTTCTTGAGTCTTTGCACGGGTTACCCCTTAATTCACACTCACCTGGAAAGAGAAAGAAAATGGGTGTTAGGTTTTCTTTTATTTTGGTTGAGTCTATTATTGTGTGTGTGAATTTTGTGTTATATATAAATTTGTTCATGCATTCACCTTTTTTTTTTGTTTTTACTCATTTTCACTCACTCATTCATTGTCATACTCATCTTACTTTCTTTTTCACTCATCCACTAGCTCCCTTATACCTTATACTCACTCATTCACTCACAAACACACTCTATAAATTTGTTCATGCATTCACTTTGTTTAGTCTTTACTCATTCTCACTTACTCATTGTCACACTCATCTTACTCACTTTCCTTTTCACTCATGCACTACCTCCCTTATACCTAAACTCACTCATTCACTCATAAACACACTCTATAAATTTGTTCATGCATTCACCTTTTTTTTTGTCTTTACTCATTCTCACTCACTCATTCATTGTCATACTTATTTTACTCACTTTCCTTTTCACTCATGCACTACCTCCCTTATCCCTTATACTCACTCATTCACTCATAAACACACTCTATAAATTTGTTCATGCATTCACTTTGTTTAGTCTTTACTCATTCTCACTTACTCATTGTCACACTCACCTTACTCACTTTTTTCACTCATGCACAACCTCCCTTATCCCTTATACTCACTCATTCACTCACAAACACACTCAAAACACCCTTCCATTCATTATTTCGTATGCACACTTATATAATCTTACTCACCCTCTCCCATTCACTCACTCACTCACTCACTCACTCTCTTCCAAACCCACTCAATACACTTTTTCATTTCCTCTCTTTATCTCAAATATACATACACTTTGTCATCCTCTTACTCTCTTACTCTATCTCTCTCTCTCTCTCTCTCCCCCCAGCCCCGTTCACCCCTGGGGGAACACCGAAGCCAGTATTTACGAAGACTCTGAAAGGAGACATCGTTGAGCGTAAGTATAATCTCCTACCCTTCTCCTCCTCCTTCTCCTATTCTTCCTCCTCCTCCTCCTCCTCCACTTACCTATAGTCTAAGCTTTCTCTTCTCCTTCTCCTACGACTTCTTGTTTATCTTTTTTTATTATTTCTCTTCCCATTTTATCTTCTTCTCTTCCTCTTCTCTTTTTTTTTTTTTCCTTTCCTCCATCGACCTTTCTAGACTAAATTATCTCCCTGTTCATCATCTTCAATCCTCCTCCTCCTCCTCCTCCTCCTCCTCCAGTTACCTATAAATACTCTTAGCTTTCTCTTCTCCTTTTCCTAGTACTTCTTTTTTCTCTTTATATTATTTCTCCTCCCACTTTATCTTCTTCTCTTCCTCTCTTTTTTTTTCCTTTCCTTAATCGACCTTTCTAGGCTAAGTTATCTCCCTGTCCATCATCTTCAATCCTCCTCCTCCTCCTATTTTTCTTTCCGACGACTTTTTTTTTTAATTTGTCATCTTTTCCTCCCTTTTCTTCTCTTCCTCTTCTTCCTCCTTTTACTTTTATCAGTTGTCAAGTTAAATTTAGTCTCAGGTTTTTCTCCTCCTCCTCCTCCTCTTCCTACTTTTTCCTTTTATTTTTTCTTATTTTTCATCCTATTCCACCTTCTCCTCCTCCTCCTTCTCTTTCTTCCTCTCGTTCCTCTCATTCGTCCTTTCCCTTCTTTTTTCTCTCCTCCTCCTCCTCCTCCTCCTCCTCCTCCTCTGTAGTCTTCGTCTTTGTGGGTCAGTTAAAAAAAAACATGTAATTATATGTTTAGCGACGTCTTCTGATAATAAAAAGTGTGTGTGTGTGTGTGTATTGTTTATGTGCCCTATATCTTTCCTCCTCCTCCTCCTCCTCCTCTCCTTTTTTTCCTCTTCCTCCCTTCTATCTTTCTTTTTCCTCCCCTCCTGTTTTCCTTCTCCTTCATGCATCTTTCCTTTTTCAATTTCTCTTCTTCCTTCCTTCCCTTCCCTTCCCTCTCTGTTCCCTTCTCGTCCTTTCATTTCCTTCTCCCCTTTTCCGAACCTATCTTTCCCAAATATGACATTCAACTTCTCTTTTTTCTTTATCTCTTCCTCTCTTTCCTTTCTCTTTCCCATCTTTAAATACCAAATTCCACCTATCCCTCCCCTCTTCCTATCCTCTTTTCTTTCCCCTTCTTCCATTCCTTCCCATATCCTCATTCCCGTTCCCTTCCCTCTTTCTTTCCTCTTTTTTTTCCTTTCTCCACCTCAAAACACATTATTTCAACCATCCGTCCTGTCTCCTCCTCCCCTCCTTCCTCTTTCCTCTTATTTCCCCTCCTCTTCGTCCTTTCCCACTTTCCCTTTCTCTTCTTCCATCTCCGAACACCATATTCCAACCGTCCTTTCCTTCTCCTTCCCCTCTTCTTCCCCTCCTTCCCCTTTTACCTTAGTTTCCCCTCCCCATTTAAAATTCTTCAGGCTTACCAATCTGTCCGCCTTTTCAGGCTTAGTTACACTTCCGGACTCGGGAAAGTTGGTAACCCTGACGCTAATAGAACGTACGTACACACACACAAGCGCAGCCAACGCAACACCTCCCGCCGTTTTCTTTCCCTGTATAAAGCTTGAGCCAGACAGAAAACGGGGTACTGAAGAAAACGTGTGATCCAAGCCTTGTGTTTGAGTTGAGCTACTGAAATTTGGTTATGGTCCACCCAAGATTTTATTGAGAATGTTTCGTTTACTTATTTTTTTATTTTTAATGGGGGTGGGGGGGTGGGGGGGGGGAATCTTGTGCTCATTTGAAGATCTCTAAACTCACAACCGCTTCCTTTAAGCTGTGAAAAATGAGGCGTTTTTTACATATATATTTTTTTTACCGAATTATAGATCTTATGGTCCACCCTAAAATTTTGACTTTGAGAAGAACGGTGTTTATATATATGTATTCTTAAATTGTTAAACTCTATTCTAAAATTTTGACTTAGTAGAAGAACGTTGTATTTTAATTCATACGTATTTTATTTACCGATATAAATAAGCTTTTTTCTTAACTTCATCCTAAAATTTTAACTTAGAACACGACAATTTGTTTTTCATTCATCATTTTGTTGTTCTTTCCTTGTGTTTTGTGAGTTCTTGATTTGTCCGATGAAACACATAGATCACTAAAAGGTTTAAAAATAGAAGGACCTCAGTTTTCCCTCAATAATCCCAAATCCCGTTTTCGTTCGCGTGTACCCCGTTTTCTGTTGACGCTCTCCCTTAGCTGCTGCGGGGGTGGCTTGCGTAAAGTGTTTTAAACGTAAAGGCTGTAATATTTAAAGCCTGAATTATCACTATTTTCACCAAGAGGCTTTTGTAACACGCCTACATGTTCTGACACGTTTAGTAGATGTGATTAAAGATGAAAGGTGCGCACAAGTTGAATTAAAAAAGTATATTGTTTTTTTTTCTCTCTTTCCCTCTCGAAGTCTTTTTCTGTACATGTTTTCTTTTTCTTTTTCGAGGGCTTTTCATGTAATATTATTTTTTGTTTTTTGTTTACGGTGTAGAAATGAAGTAGAAAATAGTTCAAAAGTAGAACAGTAGAGAAGTAGGAAAGTACGAAAAGTAGAAAGGCAGCAAAAAGTAGAATAAGGTAGAAATAGTAAAAAAAAAGGTAAAAAACGTAAAAAAAGAGTAGGAAAAGGTAGAAAAAGGTAGGAAAGTAGTAAAAAAAATAAAAAAGTAAAAAAAGTAGAGAAAAGTAGAGGTAGAAAAAGGTAGAAAAAAGTACTAAAGAGTAGAAAAGAATTAAAAAGTAGAAAAAAAGTTGAAAAATAGAAGTAGAGAAAAGTAGAGGTAGAAAAGGGTAGAAAAAAGGAGTAAAAAGTGGACAAGTATTAAAAAAGTTGAAAAAAGTAGAAAAAAAGTAGAGGTAGAAAAAGATAGAAAAAGTAGTAAAAAGTAGAAAAAGTAGTAAAAAGTAGAAAAAAGTAGTAAAAAAGAAAAAAGGTAGTAAAAAAGAAAAAAGTAGTAAAAAAGAAAAAAGTAGTAAAAAAGTAGCAAGAAAGTAGTAAAAAAGTAGAAAAAGTAATAAAAAATTTGTATAAATGTAGTAAAAATTTGAAAAAAATAGTAAAAAAGTAGAAAAAAGTAGTAAATAAGTCGTAAAAATTAGTAAAAAGTAAAAAATTACTAAAAGAGTAGCAAAAAAGTAGAAAAAAATAAAAGTAGAAAAAGTAGAGGTAGAAAAAGATAGAAAAAAGTAGTAAAAAAGCAGTAAAAAGTAGAAAAAAATAGAGAAGCAAAGACGTAGTGGAAAAATAGAAGAGTGAAGTGTATTGCTCTTATGTAGATGAAAGTTGTGTCATAAAGAAAGTATCCGAGTATTGTTGTTGTTGTTGTTATTTGTATTTCTGGCGACCTTTGTAGTAAGTTTTGATGCTTAATTTTCTCGTTATTTTCATTTGCTTATTTTTAGTGTGTTGCCTCGAGGTGTTGCTGAGAGTAAAAGTGCGCGGCAGTGTTTTCTACCCGCTGTTGTTGTATTACTGCGAAGCGTTCCGTAACCTTGATGTAGTACTTGAATGTGCGTGTGTTGTAGTGACTCGTAGAAACGCCTCCAACACACTTACTTCATTACTTTATTTACTTATTTATTTATTTATTTAGCTATTTCATTTATCGATCGGCTTTTTTAATGTATATTTAACAGTAGGATTCAACTTTGTATTTTTTTCCTCAAACAAACAATAAATTCACACACACACACACACACACACACACACACACACACACACACACACTAACATATACAGACCAGCTACACATACAACTACCACTACTACAACTACTACAATAACCACTACTACCCACTCTTCCACATACACACACATACCACTACCACCTAAACTGACCCTTCCACCACCACCACCACCCCCCCTCACCCCCTTCCACACCCTTCCAGCGGGCGAGGATGTGGCGTTCGTGTGTGAGGTGACCCATCCACTCCCCTACTTCATCACATGGCTCAAGGACAACAAGCCTCTCGACGACAAGCTGGCTGACCGCGTGCAACAACAGGATAGCGGCTCGAAGCATACATTGAGGGTACGTACTGTTCACCCACGGGTCTGATCATTTGTTTGGACTAGACTCGGGTTTGACGGTTGTAAGGATGTGGGGTTTGGGAGAGAGCTGTGTGAGGGTGTATGGTTGGGGGTGGATGTTTGTTTGTGTGTGTTTACGTGTTTGTTCTTCTATTTCTCCTTGTGTATTTATGGCTGTGTCTAGCGTGTGTTTGAGTGTATGTGTAAGTGTGTGTGTGTGTGGGAAGGAAGGGTATGTGTGTGTTTGTGTGTTTGTGTGTGTGTGTGTGGATGTGAGTGTTTGGCTATCTAGTTTTTCCCTGTTTGTTTTCGTTTTATGTGTATCTCTGTCTGTCTGTCTGTCTGTCTGTCTGTAGTTAACGATGAGGGAGTTTCGTGTGTGTGTGTGTGTGTGTGTGTGTGTGTGTACAGGCAATAGGTCATAAAGCTCAATGTAGCAGTAAAAGGTATGACTGCTAAATATAATCTGCGTTGTATGATTAATAACTTAAATCATTTACTTCCATTTTAACATCTTTTTCTTAATTTTCACTCAACGCTTCTAATCATTTAACCTTTCTTTTTTTTTACCTAAGCTTACCTGCCGGCTTAATTAATCACTTCACCTATTATTTGCTGCACCTGACTGACTACCACACCTGTCTATACTAAAATGACCCCTCAATTGACCTATCCGGAAATGACCTCTATTCTGACCTCTCATCTTTATCGGCGAAATGATTAGCGGATTTTTTTTTTTTCCCTTGAGCTGCTTCCTGTAATGTAAAAAAATAAAGCGTTCTAATCGCATTATCCAATCTGTTATCAATCTACCGGACCAGGCTTAAGGTGATGGGTATGTTTGCAAGCATTAGAACACCTTATCAAGTCGAGTCTGAAGGCAGTGAATCATATATATACTGGTTAGGAGTAAAATATGTTGTACTCCACGATGACGAATGAAGTTTTTTTTATTACTTTTTGTCCATGTATTTGCACTCTACTCGCTCTACTGGATAAGATACTGGCACAAGTAGAGTCTGAAGGCAGTGAATTATATATATACTGGTTAGGAGTAAAATATGTTGAACTCCACGATGACGATTGAAGGTTTTTTTTATTACTCTTTTTTTTCATGCATTCGCTATTTCAGCATGCACATATAGAGTCCGAAGGCAGTGAATTATATATACTGTCTAAGATGATATGTGGTTGGCTAAGATGATATGTTGAGCTCCACGGTGACGATTGAAGGATTTTTTATCACTCATTTTTTTCATGTATTCGCTATTTCACCATGCACATATAGAGTCCGAAGGCAGTGAATTATATATACTGGCTAAGATGATATGTGGCTGGCTAAGATGATATTTTGTACCCCACGGTGACGATTAGAGTTTTTCTTTACTTTTCATTCATGTATTCAAGGAGCAGTAAGTAGCGGGGTTTTTTTTTCATTGTTTTCTTTTTTTTACGCCCTTGCGCTGTCTCCTCTGCTGTAAAAAAAAAATCACTCTTCATTCATGCACAGCCATTTTGATGAGTATGACCAAAAAATGTGCATAGAGTTGCTTGCTTTTCATAGCTTTCTCCTCCCCAAGTTGACCTCTCTTTTGGCCACTCTTCTAAACTCTTTATATAGAGGCACTGATTGGTGGGCTTGTTTTTTTAATATTATTTTTTAGCCCTTGAGCTGCCTCCTTTACTGTTGAAATAAATGGGGTGTCTGGATAAGAAGAGGCGTAAGGGAGAGAGCTATTTTTTTTAGTTACTGTAGGAATAAATGAGGTGTTTGGAGGAGAAGAGGCCTAAGGAAGAGAGCCATTTTTTTTTTGTTACCATAGGAATAAATGAGGTGTTTGGAGGAGAGGCCTAAGGGAGAGAGCTATTTTTTTTTTTTTTTTTTTGTTAGCATTGGGATAGGCAGGGAAGGTTACACATCCCAGAGAATAATACACAAGATATCAATGGCAATGAGAAAGCGAGCCTCCGTACACTAAACACAAGGTCACTTTTCCCTCGCCCCTTCGTTCTAGGCCTCCCTGGAATGTGTAGGAAACGAAAAATAAACAGCTTTGTCCCGAACGCCGGAAAAGAAGATGAGTTGGAATGGAAAAGCGAGCCTCCGTACACTAAACACTAGGTCACTTTTCGCTCGCCCCTTCGTTCTTGGTCTCCCTGGAATGTGTAACAAACGAAAGATAAACAGCTTTGTCCCGAACGCCAGAAAAGAAGATGTGAGCTGGAATGGAAAAGCGAGCCTCCGTACACTAAACACTAGGTCACTTTTCGCACGCCCCTTCGTTCTTGGTCTCCCTGGAATGTGTAGGAAACGAAAGATAAACAGCTTTGTCCCGAACACCAGAAAAGAAGATGTGAGCTGGAATGGACAAAGCGAGCCTCCGTACACTAAACACTAGTTCACTCTTCGCTCGCACCTTCGTTCTTGGTCTCCCTGGAATGATTAACAAACGAAAGATAAACAGCTTTGTCCCGAACGCCAGAAAAGAAGATGTGAGCTGGAATGGAAAAGCGAGCCTCCGTACACTAAACACAAGGTCACTTTTCCCTTGCCCCTTCGTTCTTGGTCTCCCTGGAATATGTAACAAACTAGAAAAACATATTAGCTTCATCCTTTACGCCTCTTCTCCGCCGCACGCCTCATGTGAACAGCCACTGATATGAATACGGCATAAGTCCCACTCGATAACCTGGTTGCTCATCCACGTCGCTGTCCCTCGCTCGTGATGCAAAGGAAAAACCGACCCTTGAGACAATACATACGGTCAACCTCACCTCGCACCCCCCTGCTCGTGATGGTCTCGGCACGTGTTAGTCTCGGCGTGGGCAGAAGACAAAAAGGAGAAGCAAGCGGACGGTGAATGAAGCCGCAAAATTGAACGACTGATATCAGGAAAAAATTAGTACCCGTGAAAAACTGTGATCCTGCCCGCTTGTGATGGCCTCGGTAAGTGGAAGTCTCGGCCAAAAAAGAGAAGCAAGTGGACGGTGATTGAAACCCCCTGAACTGCGCTATTTATATCTGGAAAAAAAATACCTTGAACAATTATCCTGATCCGTCGAGTTATTAAAAAACGTCAGACCTCTCTGCTGGACACTCGTACGGATTTTTTTTTTTATTGTTTCCTTTTTTTGTGTGCCCTTGTGCTGTCTCCTTTGCTGTAAAAAAAGAAAATAGAAGCTAACGAGGGTGCGAGCCGTAATGGTGTGAAAAGGCTTACCAAACACAGCCTTTCCTATCCCTTCTGCCCTTGAGGTACTTCCTGGACTATAAAAAAAGAACTATACAGCCAATATCAGTTAAGAAAAGCAATACTGATACTGAGAGAATAAGTTAGTGTGTTGAAAGTAACTCCCACCACTAATACTTTACATCAATACCCTTTTATTTTACGACCACTCACTTTCATACGAGCACAAGAAAATACGGAGACTGCAGGAGGCCGGTAGAGCAATACAAGGCAGCTGCTCTTAACCCCACGCCACTTAACCATGCACTTATCCACGAGCTTCTCTATGTCTCAACCTCGATTTCCGCGTCATGAGGATTCGCAATGTGGGGTACCAACTGCAATGGTGTTCAGGGCTTAGCAGACATACCCTTACCCATTAGGAACCATTACCCATTACCGGTTACTCTATCATCTATTTGTAGGAGCAGCGACAGTGGAATTTTTTGACAACTCACTATTTTTTTTGACCCACCTACTAAAAACTCTTCCGGTTCCTAGGTCTCACTCATCCCCTTCCCCCCCCTCCCCCCCGCTTCAAGGTCATTTCTCCCTCTTTTTCTCCTCTCCCAGATCTCAGACGAAGGGGGGATGCACACGCTGAAGGTAGAATTGGGGAGGGTTATGATGTCTCCCCTCCCCTTCCCTTCCCTCCACTTCCCCTCTCTCCTTTGCACATGTTTGAAATAGAATACAGGGAGTGCAATGAATTATCCCCTCCCCTCCCCTCTTCCCTTCCCTCCATTCTCTGCACATGTTTGAAATAGAATATAGGGAGTTAAATTAAGTCTCCCCTCCCCTCCCCTCCCCTCCCTTCCCCTCTCTCCTCTGCACATGTTTAAAATAGAATGAAGGGAGTGCAATGAATTCCCCCCTCCCTCCCCTCCCCTTCCCTCCCCACACCCACTCCCTTGCCCACGTTTAAAGTAGAATGAGGGAATGCAATGAAATCTCCCCTCCCCTCCCCCCCTTCCCTCCCCTCCCCTACCTTTCACGCATCCACTCCCTTCCACACGTTTAAAGTATAGTGAGGGAATGTAATGAAATCTCCCCTCCCTTTCCCTCTCCTCCCCTCCCCTTCCCTTCCCTCCACTTCCCGAATCCACTCCCCTTGCATTCACACGATTATATTAGAAAAAGGGAGTGGAAAGAAATCTTCCCTCCCCTTCCTTCCTTTCCCTCCCCTTCCTTCCTTTCCCTCCCCTCCCCTCCCCTCCCCTCCGCTTCACGCATCCACTCCCCTCCACACGTTCAGAGTAGAAAAAGGGAGTGCAATCAAGTGTCCCTCCTCCCCCTCCCCTCCCCTCCCCCTTCCCTCCCCTTCCCCGATAAAAATTTTCCTTCCTATCCCCTTCTCCCCTCCTCTTCCCTCCCCTTCCCTTCCCTCCCCTTCCCTCCACTCCATCCCCTCCCTTCCCTCCCCTACCCAACTCTCCAAAACCCCTTCCCTCCCCTCCCCTCAAGACCCTTTCCCTCCCCTCACCTACCCCCAAAACCTCTTCCTCCCTCCTCTCCCCAAGACCCCTTTCTCCACTTCACCCCATCCCTCTCGTCCCTCCCTCCCTCCCTGCTCTTATTAAAGTTTCTTCCTGTCACCCAAAGAGAAAATTCCTCCTAAGGCGTATTTTCCTCCTCCTCCCTCCCCTCCCATCCCCTCCACTCCCTCTGCTTGTTTTATTTTACGTTTACCATTAGCTGATATGCTGTTTACTTTTTTGGCTTTCTGTTGCGAGTGTTTTCCCTTCTGATATTTTTTCTCTCCTCTCATGCACTGATTATTTTCCTTCGAGGTTAAAAAAAATATCCCCGCCATGCAGTGAGTTTTCCCTTCCATGCACTAAAACTTTCCCCCCCTATAGGCAGATGAGTACTCCCCCTACATCAATAAAAATTCCTCTACATGCACGATATAAAAAAAATTCCCGCCATGCAATAATTTTTCCTCTTCCATGCATAAAAAAAAAATCCTCTAGAAAAAACAATTTAAGACCATACAATTTCCTCTCCCTACACTGTTATGTTTCCCGATATGCTTTGGTTTTCTTCACTCCCTTGCATTACAAACTTCCTCTACAAATAATGAAACAAAAAACACCATAAAAAAATTCTCTACATGCACGGTAAAAATTCCATCATGCATTAATTTTTTCCATGCATATTTTTTCTCTTCTATGCATTGAAAATTTCCTCTGAAGAAGAATAAAAATACACTACACAAGAAAACTCCCCGCTATTCACTAAAAAATTCCGCAATCCATTTTTTTTCCTTCCATGCATCAAAAAAATCCTGTAGACAGAAAACCTTAGACCAAAAAATCCCTTCCATACAGTAAAAAAAATCCCTTCCATACAGTAAAAAAAATCCCCTCCATACAGTAAAAAAAATCCCCTCCATACAATAAAAGAAATCCCTTCCATATAGTAAAAAAAAAAATTCCCCTCCATAAAGTAAAAAAATTCCCTCCATACGGTAAAAAAATTCCCTCCATACAGTAAAAAAAATCCCCTCCATACAATAAAAAAAATCCCACCATGCATCATTAGTCTTTTCCTTTCCATGCACTGAAATTCTCCTCTCAAGAAAAAAAAATACATACAAAAAATCCCTCTATGCACTAAAAAAAATCCCGCCATGCATTGATTTCCTTCCCTGACATGCAGTAATACTTTCTTATATAGATAAAAAAAAACTCCCCTACTTGCACTAAAAAAATCCCACCATGCATTGCTTTCCTTCCCTTCCATGCACTGAAAATTTCGTCTCTAAATAAATAAAAAAATCCCTCTATGCACTTTGAAAATTTCCTCTAAACAAAAAATCCCTAACAAAAGGTCCCTCCATGCCATAAATAGTTTCCCTTCTAGATACTTTTTTTCCCTTCTGTACAAATATTTTTTTTCCTCAGACCCGAAAATTTTCCTTTTTAGATTATTTTCCTCCACGCACGATAACATTTTGTCGAGAGAGAGAGAGAGAGAGAGAGAGAGAGAGAGAGAGAGAGAGAGAGAGAGAGAGAGAGAGAGAGAGAGAGAGAGAGAGAGAGAGAGAGAGAGAGAGAGAGAGAGAGAGTTATTGTTCACATCACATAAAAGTTTAAATCACTGTCAAGGTAATTTCCTCCGCAAGTAAACCAGGAAGAGGAGGAGGATGAGGAGGAGGAAGAGGAGGAGGAGGAGGAGGAGGAGGAGGAGGAGGAGGAGGAGGAGAGAGTGAGGTGATGTTATGCATAAATGAGTAAGTTTAATATCCGGAGAGAGAGAGAGAGAGAGAGAGAGAGAGAGAGAGAGAGAGAGAGAGAGAGAGATGTAAGTACAATTCATAAGAAGGAAACTAATATATATTTTTTTCCCTTTTTCTTCCTTTTCTTCATTCCTTCCTCTATGTCTTTATCAATCCCTCTTTTTACCTCTCTCTCTCTCTCTCTCTCTCTCTCCCTTTCTCTACCTTTCCTCTTCCTACACATCAATCTCCCCCCTCTCTCCACCTTCCCTTCTCTCCTTCAATCTTCCTTCTCCCTTTCTCTCTACCTCCCCCTCTCCCTCTCCTTCTCACTCACTTTCACTTTCTACATCTCTTCTCTTTCTCTCTACCTACCTTCTTCCTGCACACCTTTATCTTCCTCCCTCTCCACCCTCCTTACTTTCCTTCACTGCCTCCCTCCCTCCTTCCGTCACTTTCTTACTCACTTTCACTTTCTCTCTACCTCTCCACACCTGTCCTTCCCGTCACAGGTGCTCAACTGTCGGATAGATGACTCAGGTATCTACACGGCCAAGGCCACCGATGAGGCCAACTCCAGCTCCACCTGTTCCGCCCAGCTGCTCGTTCAGGAGTGTGAGTATGGGATTGGAGGGATTGGGGGAGTGGATTGGGTGATTGGTAGCGTGAGAAATGGAAGGAAGTAGAATGTGAAGGGATTGGTAAGGGGTAGATAGGTCTTGGAATCAATTAGTATGATATGGTGAGTAACGTTAGGGATTGGCAATGAAGTGTAGTGATTGGGGAAGTGACTGGAAACGTGAGAAATGAAAAAAAAAATGATTAGGTGTTCGAAGGAGAGTGTACGAGGTTTAAAATGAAAGGAAACATAAGGAGATTAGAAAGCCAGTAATCTGTTCTAATCCCTTTGACCTGATACATGAAAAAAAAAGTGAAACCGAGGAAACAGGAGTGATTATAAGACAAGTAATGTGTTTTAATCCCTTTTTTAATCCTCTCTAATCCCCTTCATCCTCCCTCAACAGTCACGGAGGAGGAGAGAGCGCGCCGCTACGCTGAGAAGAGTCCGTTTTTCTTGGTCAGGATGAAGCCAACGGAGGTGATCGAAAACACGAACCTCTCCTACACCATCCACGTGAAGGGCGACCCGATGCCTGAAGTTCAATTGTGAGTGAAGGGGAGGGAGGGAAGGGGAAGAGGGGGAGGGGAGATGTGTGTGTGTGTGTGTGTGTGTGTGTGTGTGTGTGTGTGTGTGTGTGTGTGTGTGTGTGTGTGTGTGTGTGTGTGTGTGTGTAAGTTAAATGCGGCAGGATGTAACCGTAGATTTTTTTTCCATTGTAATATCCTTCCGCATATTGTGTGTGTGTGTGTGTGTGTGTGTGTAAGGGGAGGGGGAGGAAGTGAGACAGAGAAAGAAAGGAGAGAATGGGAAATGGGAGAATTGAGAAATAGGTGAAATGAGGTAAGGGAGGAGAAAACGAGTAAGAGAGAGAGAGAGAGAGAGAGAGAGAGAGAGAGAGAGAGAGAGAGAGAGAGAGAGAGAGAGAGAGAGAGAGAGAGAGAATTTCCCATCCCGTATTTACCAAGCTTCCAATACGTGAGGAAGAGGAGGAGGGAAGTCTTACGCTCTTTCTTATGATTCTTCTTCCTCCTCCTCCTCCTCCTCCTCGACCTCCCGTTTCCTTATTTACCCTTAATTTTATCATCTTCCCACTCCATCCACTTATGCTCCCTATCTTCCATTTTTCCCTCTTCTTATGCACCTCCTCCTCCTCTTTTTCCTCCTCTTCCACATTCCCTTCTACCTTATCCTTTTTTTTCTTCCATTTCATCTTCTTATCACTCAACTAATTTCTACCCATTATCTTCTTCACCTCAACTCTTCCTCCTTCACCTCCTCCTCCTCCTAACCCTCCTTCTTCTCCTCCAGCCTCAAGGACGAGCAGGACATTGTGGAGGACGAGCGAGTGACCATCCACCGTGACCAGCAGGTAGGCCACTACGAGCTGCTCATCTCCCACGTGCAGAAGGAGGACGAGGGCGTGTACAAGTGTGTGGCGCGTAACAGGTTCGGCAAGGCGGAGTGTGACGCGCAGATGACCGTCAGCGGTGAGTGGAGGAGGATGCTTTGATTCTGTTTAAGGGTTTGGAGAGGTTTGGAGATGGAGAAATAGGATCCAAGTTGGAGTAAAAGGGGAATAGATGTGAAATAAGAGGATTGCAGGAGGGAAAAGATAATAAGTGAAGGATTGGAATCTGTTTAAGGGTTTGGAGAGTTTTGGAGATGGACAAAGAGGATCCTAGTTGGAGAAAAAGGGGATTAGATGTGAAATATGACGATTGCAGGAGGGAAAAGATAAAAAAGTGAAGATAAGTGGAGGGAAAGGTTTCGATTCTGTTAAAGGGTTTGGAGACGTTTGGAGATGGGCAAATAGGATCCTAGTTAGAGAAAAAGAGGATTAGATGTGAAATAAGACGACTGCAGGAGGGAAAATATAAAAAGTGAAGATAATAAGTGAAAAGGGAGAAGGATTGGAATCTGTTTAAGGGTTTGGAGAGTTTTGGAGATGGACAAATATGATCCTAGGTGGAGAAAAAGAGGATTAGATGTGAAATAAGAGGATTGGAGAAGGAGGAAAAGGATTATATTGGTTTCAAGAATGTTCAGTGTGGAGATTATGGGATTGGATCGCTTTAAAAGGGTTATATATAAGGAGAAGGCATATGAAAGGTGGAAAATGAGGATTAGTGGAGGAGGATTAGAGGTGGAGGATAAGGGTTTGATTGTGTTAGGTGTTAGGAGTGGATAGAGGATTTAATGGGAGAAGGGAAAGGATTAAAGTGGAGGTGGATAAAGTGGATTCAATGGGAGAAGAGAGAACACTAAAGTGGATTCAATGGGAGAAGGGAGAGGACCAAAGTGGAGGAGTGGATAAAGAGGATTCAATGGGAGAAGGAAGAGGATTAAAGTGGAGAAGTGGATAAAGAAGGTTCAATGGGAAAAGGGACTAAAGTGGAGAAGTGGATAAAGAGGGTTCAATGGGGGAAGAGAGAGGATTAAAGTGGAGAGGTGGATATAGAGGATTAATGGCAGAAGGGAGATGATTAAAGTGGAGAAGTGGATACAAAGGATTCAATGGGAGAAGGCAAAACACATAAGTGGATAAGTTCAATAAGATGCGAAATAAGAGGATCAAAGCCGATTGGAGGAGGTTCGGATCCCATTAAAGGGTATTGGGATTGGAAAGTAACATTAACACCCATCACCACTCCCATTAACCCCCATTACTAACCATTAACCCCATTTCCACCCTTCCAGACGAGAAGTTGGTGTTCCAGGCCCTGAGTGGAAAGGGCTCCCTCCTTGCCACGGGGGAGAAAGCCGAGTTCAAGTGGTTCAGGGACGGCCAGGAGTTCGACCCGCTGGAGAGATTCAATGTGATGTTCAAGGTAAGGAGAGGGAGAGAGGGAGAGGGAGGGAGGAAAGGGGTAGGAGTGGTTTTAGGGTAAGGAGTGAAAGTGTGTGAGAGAAGAAGGGAGAGGGTGAGAGGAGATTGAAGGGAGGAAGAGGGAGAGGTAAGGGAAGGGGAAGGAGAAGTTGGTGAGGGGAGGGAGGAAGGAGGGAGTGGTTTTAGGATAAGAATTGAAAGTGTGTGAGAGAAGAAGGGAGAGGGTGAGAGGAGATTGAAGGGAGGAAGAGGGAGAGGTAAGGGAAGGGGAAGGAGAAGTTGGTGAGGGGAGGGAGGAAGGAGGGAGGAGTGGTTTTAGGATAAGAATTGAAAGTGTGTGAGAGAAGAAGGGAGAGGGTGAGAGGAGATTGAGGTGAGAGGTGAGGGGGAGGAGAAGGAGGGGAGGAGTAGATTTACAAAGAAGGAAACTGTGTGGGATTCTGTAAGGGGATAAAGAGGTGAGTGAGGGAGAGATGGAAACAGAGGTAACGGGAAGGAATGAGGGAAGGGCAGTATGAAGGGGAGGATAAACAGTGTGAGGGAAAGGAAGGGAAGGGGGGAAGGGAAGAGGGTAGGAGAAAGGGTGAGCGTGAATGAAGGAGAAAGGGAAAGCAAAAAAAGATAATAAAAAATAGAAAAAAAGAAATCAATGAACGAAAAAAAATAAAGAAAAAACAAATGCATTGAAATCCTAACCCAAACAAACCATTTTCTCTCCCCTTCCACCCTTCCTATACGACCCCTTGACCTTTGACCTTGACCTCCTCCCTCTCTGACCCTCCCTCTCCCACTCCTTCCCTTCCTTCCCTTATTATGCCACACACTTCTCTTCTCTGACCCCTTGAACAATGACCCCTGACCTTGACCCACTCTCCCTCTGACACTCCCCCTCCCCTGCCCTTCCCTTCCTTCTTCTCTCTCCTTTCCTCTTTTCTTCTTCTTCTTTTGACCCTTGACCCTGACTGACTTGCCTTCCCTTCCTTCCCTTATTCTGCCACATACTTTCCCTTCTCTAAACCCTTGAACTTTGACCCCTGACCTTGACCCCTTCCCCCTCTGACACTCCCCTTCCCTTCCTTCCTCTCTTCGGCCAAACACTTTCCCTTCTTCTCATAACCCTTGAACTTCGACCCCCTCCTCCCCCTTCACCACTTTCACCTCTGACCCCGTGACCTCGCCCACCCCCCCAACAGGATGACGAGGACACCCTGGCGCTGGTCTTCCAAAACGTGACCCCCGAGGACGCCGGTCTCTACACGTGCGTGGCCTCGACATCGTGTGGCAAGATCTCGTGTTCCGCCGAGTTGACCGTGGAGGGTAAGGAAGGGGGGGAGGAGGAGGAGGAGGAGGAGGAGAAGGAGGAGGAGGAGGAGGAGGAGGAGGAGGGGGAGAAGGAGGAGGAGGAGGAGGAGGAGGAAAAATATACGTCTTTATTTTATTGTAAGAGGATTATTATTGCAGGAGGAGGAGGAGAAGGAGGAGGAAGAGCAGGAGGAGGAAGAAGAGTAGGAGGAGGTGGAGTAAAGAGAAAAATAAAAGATTAAAAACAGGAGTAGATTGAGTAAAGAGAGAACAAAAGGGAGAGTAAAAAAGGAGAAAGAGGAAGAGGACGAAAAGTTAGAGGAGGAGGAGGAGGAGGAGGAGGAGGAGGAGGAGGAGGAGGAGGAGGAGGAGGAGGAGGAAAGAAAGGAATGGTATGTGTCTATATATCAAGGCACTGTTATTATTAAAAGAGGAGGAGGAGGAGGAGGAGGAGGAGGAGGAGGAGGAGGAGAGGAGGAGGAGGAGGAGAAATAATGAAAGGAGTGGTATGTATGTGACAGAAGGAAAAGGAGGAGGAGAAGGAAGAGCAGAACCAGGAACAGAACATAATGGAAGCAAGGAGAAGGAGAAGGAGGAGGAGGAGGAGGAGGAGGAGGAGGAGGAGGAGGAGAAGTAAAAGGACGATCAAGACATAAAAAGAAAGAGAATCACACAAACTCCTCCACTAAACTCAAACAAAGAAGAAGAAGGAGGAGAAGGAGAAGAAGGAAAACCAGGAACAGAACATGAGAAGAACAAAGAGGAGGAAAAGGAGGAGGAGGAGGAGGAAAACCAGGAACATAACACAATAGGAACAAAGAGGAGGAAAAGGAGGAGGAGGAGGAGAAGGAAAACCAGGAACATAACACAATAGGAACAAAGAGGAGGAAAAGGAGGAGGAGGAGGAGAAGGAAAACCAGGAACATAACACAATAGGAACAAAGAGGAGGAAAAGGAGGAGGAGGAAAACCAGGAACATAACGCAATAGGAACAAAGAGGAGGAAAAGGAGGAGGAGGAGAAGGAAAACCAGGAACATAACACAATAGGAACAAAGAGGAGGAAAAGGAGGAGGAGGAGGAGGAAAACCAGGAACATAACACAATAGGAACAAAGAGGAGGAAAAGGAGGAGGAGGAGGAGGAGAAGGAAAACCAGGAACATAACACAATAGGAACAAAGAGGAGGAAAAGGAGGAGGAGGAGGAGGAGGAGGAGGAAAACCAGGAACATAACACAATAGGAACAAAGAGGAGGAAAAGGAGGAGAAGGAGAAGAAGGAAAACCAGGAACATAACACAATAGGAACAAAGAGGAGGAAAAGGAGGAGAAGGAGAAGAAGGAAAACCAGGAACATAACACAATAGGAACAAAGAGGAGGAAAAGGAGGAGGAGGAGGAGGAGGAAAACCAGGAACAGAACACAATAGGAACAAAGAGGAGGAAAAGGAGGAGGATTAGGAGGAGTAGAGGTAGAAAAAAATAGAAAAGTAGAACCAACAGCAAGAGAAACAACATCACCACGAGCTTAAAACACATCAAAAACCTCCCTCTGTCAAACCCACTTCTCTCCCTCTCTCTCTCACTACCCACGCACTCCCTATCCATCACCTTCATCTCTCTTATCCCACGCACCACCTGACTATCACCCTCACACTCTACCTCTCTCACTCACGCACCCTCCCTCCCTCTCTTTGTAGGCTCCATAAACCGCTTGCTACGTGACCCCGAGCCCCCCAGCATCAAGGAAGAGATGACGGATACCACAGTCTCCATTGGTGGGTCTGCCATGCTTGAGTGCAAGATTGGAGGATATCCGAAGCCAGAGCTCAAATGGTAAGTAGATTGGAAAGGTTGTGTGGGTGGGTTCGGGTGTGTGTGCGTGGGTGGAGGTATGGAAAGGAGAGGAGGAGACTATGTACGAGGAGAAGGAAGTACGTGAAGGGAAGGAAGGGAAGGAAGGGGAAAAAGGAAGGGCAAGGGTGAGAGTGAATAAAAAAAAGCGTTAAGTTGAAAAAGGATGAAGAATATAAATGAAAAAAGGAGTGAGTGAGTGAGTGAGTGAGTGAGTAAGTGACTAACTGACTGACTGACTGACTGACTAAATGAATGAATGAATGAATGAGTGAGTGCATTATTAAGTTCTCTCACTACTAAGGAATGAGTGAAGAAAATAAAAGAAATGTGGATTAGTGAGTGAGTGATGATTGGGTAAATGAGGAAGAGAAAGATCATTGAAAGTTGGAGTATGTGGAGTTCAACGAAGATGGGAACTAGTTTAGAAGCTTTCACTGTATATATCTTTTCTTTTATCTGATATCTGGAAATACGTTAGACCTTATAATACTGCCTTAGGTCGGTCAACGAGAACTATTTGTGTCTGGTTAAGAAAAATAATAGACGAAGTGAAATCTATGAGGCAGTCTAAACAAATATGGAAAAAAAATAATAGACAAACAAATAGAGATAAAATGAATAAATAGAGGAATAAATAAATAAATAAATAAAAGAGGTTAAGTCCATGAGGCATTCTAAACAAAAATAGAAATAAATAATAATAATAATAATAATAATAATAATAATAATAATAATAATAATAATAATAATAATAATAATAATAATAATAATAATAATAATACCACTGTCACTGAGGTATTAAAAACAGCAATATAGGTTTTTTTTTTTTTACAGTAAAGGAGACAGCTCACAGGCATAAAAAAAGATATAAAAAATCATTCCAACCACAGCTCCTAAAATCACAAACACTACCAACAAATGCACAATAGGTTAATCCAATCATCCATAAGACTTTCCGAATCCCCTTATTTTCCCATTGTCTCGGGTAAGCGCGCGTGGGTCGGTCACCTATAGACAAAAAAAAAGTATATGTAACGTAAGTGTGTCGACGAGGCGAATCAGATTTTTTTTTATTACATTGGTTCGTGGTATTCCTCTGTGTAAGGGGATTGGAACCGCTTCCCACACGTTGGCTGACGGATTTACTTGTGTGTGTGTGTGTGTGTGTGTGTGTGTGTGTGTGTGTGTGTGTGTGTGTGTGTGTGTTCCGGGAAAAGCCTTCAGATCCTACTTGTCACCCACACCCACTCCTCCTAATCCTCTTTCTCCTCCCCTCAGTCCTTCACACTACTCTTCCTTCTCCTCCTCCTCCTCCTCCTCAATCCTTCCTTCTATTATTTTTACGCCTTCCAATATTTACTTCTAATCCTTATCCTCCTCCTCCTACTTTTCACAATTCTAACTTTATTATTTTTACTTCCCACAATATTTCCTCCCACTCCTGCTTCTTTTTCTACTCCAAACAATTCTTCCTTACATCAACTTCTCTCTGTTCTCCTACTCCTCCATCAAACCCATTCTCTCAATTCCTAAATCCTCCATCAGTCTCCTTCTACCACCACAGGACTAAGAACGGACTGGACCTGGAGATCGGTGGTCGGATGAGGATGCTTTGGGAAGACGAGGAGAGCGTGGCCTTCGTGATTAAGAACGTGGAGGAGCGAGATGCCGGGTTGTACCGTGTAGTGGTGACCAACGACCTCGGCGAAGCGGATTGCAGCGCTAAACTGGCCATTCGAGGTGAGTGGGGCGGAGAGAGATGAAGAGGGATGAAGAGGTGGAGGAGGAAGATAGAGGCTGTAAAGATGGTAACAGGAAGAAAGACGAGGAGGAGTTAGGTACGTTAGGTTAGGTTAGGTCTGTTAGGCAACGCGGATTCCTGCGCTAAACTGGCCATTAGGGTGAGTGGGGCGGAGAAGGTTAAGAGGGATGAAGAGGTGGAGGAGGAAGGTAGAGACTGAAAGAATGGCAAGAGGAAGAAAGATGAAGAAGAGGAGTTAGGTACGAGTGTAATGATGAGAATGAGAAGAGAGAAGAGGAGGAGGAAGATTGAGTTCTGTGGGAGTGTGAGAATGAGAGGAAGAGAGAGGAAGACGAGAAGTTGGGTGCGAGTGTTGTGAATGAAAATGAGAGAAGAGGAGGAGGAGGACGATTAAGGTGTGTGTGTGTGTGTGTGTGTGTGTGTGTGTGTGTGTGTGTGTGTGTGTGTGTGTGTGTGTGTGTCTCTCTCTCTCTCTCTCTCTCTGTTCCTTTCTCTCTCTCTATTCGTCTCCCTCTCTCTCTATTATTTTACCTCTCTTTCCTTATTTCTTCCCATCTCTTCAATATTCCTTTCCCCTTTCTCTTCCTATCTCTTCTCCTCTCTTCCATTCCCTTCCCTGTTTTTTCCCTATTCCTTTCCTTCTTCCTCTCTTCATTTCCCTTTCTCTGTCTATTCCTTCCACTCTCCCTTCTTTCCCTCGTTCTTTCCACTCTCTCCCTTCCTATTCCACCCCCTCTCTCTCTCTTTCTCTTCCTTTCCCATCTATCTAACTCCTTTCCTTCCTTTCTCTCTATCTTATTCTTTCTCCTCTGTCTCCCTTACTCTTTTCCCTGTCTCTCCCTCCCTCTCTTTACCTCCAACCCTCCCTCTCTCTCTCTCTGTTTACCTCTCTCTACCTCCCTCCCTTCAGCCGGGCCAAAGATCAAGAAGCTGCTGAAGGAGGTGGCGTGCGTCGTGGGGCAGAATCTGGAGTACAACATCGAGGTACAGGGAGAGCCGGCCCCACAAGTCCATATGTGAGTAGCGGTCATTATTACTCTTGTTATTACTATTGTTATTGTTGGTGATTTTTTTTGCGGGATTTTTTTTGGAGCTTTTTACCTATATTTTTCTTTTTTTTTTACTTTTTGTGGTAAGGTTGTTATTTTTGTTGTTGTTGCTGTTATTATTATTATTATTATTATTATTATTATTATTATTATTATTATTATTATTATTATTATTATTATTATTATTATTATTATTATTATTATCATTATTTCCTGATTCGCTTTTTAATTTCACTGTTCCGTTTAATATCTACACAAAAAAGGCATTTCCATCCGTTTCGCTTATTCCTTTCACAACACATTTTAATATAGATTTAAATTTTCAATGTGATTTACTGTTGCTCTCTCAAATTCCCATAATCAGGAACTCTGCCAACTATTTCGTCAATCCTTTGCATATTTTTGTTAGGTTGTTATTCATAAATGATTGGCTCAAAAGTTTTCCAGTTAAGTTTTCTGGCAAAGTTTATGAGAAAGATATTTGTGTCCCAGTGCTTCGCTATCCACGACCTTTCCTTACGACCCGTCACGTTTCCCACCCCGACATACCTCAACGCTTCGTACCAACATGCCTCACGCACCTCATACCAACATACCTCCTATCCAATATCCTCTCCAACACGTCCTCACAACATCCCTCACGTACAACATACCAACCTATCTCCTATCCAATATCCTCTCCAACATACCTCAACGCCTCATACCAACATGCCGTACGTACCTCACACCAACATGCTTCACGTACATAATACCAGCATACCATACCACGTCTCAAACCAATATAGCACGTTTTATTCCACCATATCACGCCTCACACCAACATAGCTCGCGTGTCATACCAACATACGAGTACCATTACCATGTGGCATACCAACATACCATACCAGGCCTCATATTAATATACCGCGTCTTTCCAGCATACCAACCCACTTCTCATACTTCCATACCATACCACTTGCTCTAACAAACATACGAAAGCACGCCTCATACCAACATATACATGCCATGCCTCATAAAAGCATACCACGAACTTCATCTCATCTCAGCGTTCCTCGTGCATCATAACAGCAAACCACACACACACACACACACACACACACACACACACACACACACACACACACACACACATCCTCACATCTTTTCTGCACTTCAACGTAACTAAAAGGATTAACATCAACAACAAGCCCATGAGTGATACCAAGTTCAGGTGCTGTCTGCTCCCGGGGTCGTCGCTCGAGGCACGGCTGCTGACATTCCGCGATGCTTTCTGGTCGTTTAGTCTTTCTGTGTCACGTCCGGGAATCACAACGCGGGGAAGTATTCAAGTTTGCATGGAAATTACGTGTCTATAAATAAGTGCAAAGGAGATGTTTAAATGATGATAACGTTTCGAGTTTATGTTTAATTATGTGAATGTGTGTGTTTGCCGTGATATTTGATACAGTTTGTGTGCTACAGTTTAGTGCGGATTCTGTGCTCATAAATGACTGGCGGCGGAAGTACAAGAGTTCATCACGTTAGCATGACAGAATTGGATCATCATCATTTAGCAACATATATACAGAGGGTGATATCTAAGAGTATAAATGCATGAAAGAGTTGAAGCGTAATCATTTAGCAACGTTTAATTAGTGAAGAAAATAGTGAAATAATGAAGAAAAGTTAGTGAAGAAAATTGTTAGTGAAGAAAATAGTTAGTGGAGAAAATAGTGAGGAAAATAATGAAGAAAATGGTTAGTGAGGTGGAAAGCTAACACGAGGATAGACTACATTAAGTTAGACATTGAAGGCAGACAGAGCAAGAACATGATACAGAACAGCGAGGAAAAGAGTTCAGGAAAATATACAAATTAGAGGAGTGCAGTTTAGGAAAATATATAGTTTAGGGAAGTATAGCTTATTAACATTAGCCGTATATTGCTAACTCACTGATAGTCCATGCAATCCAATCCCATTATCCCGTTCTGTTTAATGAATGGTGCTTGTAGTTTTTTCTTCAAATTTTTCGTCGACAACAAAAGTCTGATCTAGATGTAATATACGGATAAGTTTATACGTAAATGCAACTATGATGATTATTTGTTTGATTACAGCATGACGGAAATTGAAGTGTGCGTCATGTTTGACACTCCACTTCACCGCGAGGCTTGTTGACACCGCTAAATTTGTACCGAGCTATCAGACGTACTAACATGCAAACACACACACACACACACACACAAACACACACACACACACACACACAAAAAAAAAAAAAATAAATAAATAAATAAATAAATAAATAAAAAAGGTAGAATATTACAATAAAACTCTACGGTCGCATCTTGCCACATTTAAGTTACGTGCACTTCCTACACACACACACACACACACACACACACACACACACACAATATGCATGAGAAAATTACCATGAAAAACTCTACGCTTCCATCTTGCCGCATTTCACTTACTTGCAATTTGCACCCCAACCACCCACCCACACACACACACACATACAATAGCTCCACACACTCTCCCACACCCTTCCCTCCCCACCTACACAGCCCACGAACTCACACACACTCATCCACCATCCTACGCATCCTTCACTTCCTTCACAAACAGCCACGCAGGACTCCAGGACCCAGGGCATCACAGAGTATAGGCAAGCAGTGTTTCCTCTCATAAGGGACCTCACAGGATACTTTTATTCCTGTGGGCGTTCGGACTAAAGAGGCAAAGCAATCACACCTTTCACACCTGTTGGACTCACGGATGCACACCTGTTGTTCCTGTGTCTAGGTATTGAGGTGTACAGGTAACACACAGGTAGACGACGTGAGGAAAGACAAGGAAGGATGATACAGCGAGGACATGATAGAGAATAGTGAAGGAAATAGTTCGTAAATAAAATAGTTACTTAAGAAAATGGTAGTGAAGGAAGGGGTTAGTGAAGTATATAGTCAGTAAAGCAAATAGTTATGAAGAAAATAGTAAAATATTGAAGAAAAGTTAGTGAAGAAAATAGTGAAATAGTGAAGAAAATAGATAAAGAAGAAAATAGTTCGTGAGGTGGAAAGCAAACACGAGGGTAGACTATATTAAGTTAGACAGTGAAGGCAGACAAAGCGAGGACGTGATACAGAACAGGGAGGACAAGTTCAGGAAAATATACAGATAAGTGGAGTGGAGTTCAGGAATATATAGAATCTAGGACGATATGGCTAAAAACAATATATAGTTTAGGGAAGTATAGCTTAGAGGAATTGCTTATGATGCCTCGTTGATATAACCAGAATCGACTTGCTAACATAGAGTATCAAGACACCTCTCCACCTAGAATTGATCGCTCTATTGGCCACTCGTTCATTTTTCTAATCCTGTAGCGGCGTTTATTTATTTATTTATTTTGTTTACAGCAGAGGAGACAGTGCAAGGGCGTAAAAAAAAGAGAAAACAATAATGAAAAAAAAAAAAGCCAGCTACTTACTTACTGTTTCTGAATAGAGTAGAGTAGAGTGAAGATTAATGTTTCTCATTTAGATGTTTTTTTTGTGTGTGTTTTGTCCTTAAGCTGAATATCTCGCTGTAATAAAAAAAATAAAAAAATAACGTCACGGTGCAGTAAGCCTTTTGATGAACGAACACAGTTAATCCGAGCATTATGTAGTTACAGATGAGAAACAGACGTGTAACAAAAGCGCACTGTCAACAAAGAGCTCCAGAGTATTTGAAGTCATGAACGTTGCCTGTCTCGCTACAATAATGGCTCATAAAAATAATGACTCTGCCAGGTTACGTAAAAGGCCAAACATGGGCGTTAATTATTGCGTCTTATGATAAAATGTTTCGAGTTTTTATATCGTTCGTTGAATCCAAATTTCGTTAGAGAGATACATACGCAGTGACGATAGTAATAGTTGTAGTGGATATGGTACTAAAGACAACAATAGTATCAGTAGTAGTCGTAGTAGTAGTAGTAGTAGTAGAACATGAGATAGGATTAACATCTTTTTTTATTTATGTTTTATTCCAGTTATGAGACAGAGAGAGAGAGAGAGAGAGAGAGAGAGAGAGAGAGAGAGAGAGAGAGAGAGAGAGAGAGAGAGAGAGAGAGAGAATTAAATGATACAGAACTTAAAGAATAGAAATACAAAACAAAGAATCCAACCTAAATACCCCTAAAATATACGCACACGACAACCAACTAAATAAATAAATAAAAATCTAAACATAAGTCTACTAAAATAAAACTCATACCCATAAAATACAATAACTAGAAGCCGAGAATTAAACAAGTTAAATACCTGCATTAACTCTCCCTCTCCAGACAAGATTCAACGTTCCCTCTCGTAAAATGAAAAATTAATGAAGTTTCCTCTGCCACCAGTGAACCCTAGGGAATGCCAACGCTTCTCTCCTATTTCCCCATAAAATACAGTAACTAGAACCCGAGTCTTAAAAAGTTAAATACATGCATCATCTCTCCTTCTCCAGACAAGATTCAACATTCCCTCTTGTAAAATAATAGCGTTTTCCGCCCCCACGAAAGCTTAGGGAATGCCAACGCTTCTCTCCTATTTCCCCATAAAATACAGTAACTAGAACCCGAGTCTTAAAAAGTTAAATACATGCATCATCTCTCCTTCTCCAGACAAGATTCAACATTCCCTCTTGTAAAATAACAGAGTTTTCCGCCCCCACGAAAGCTTAGGGAATGCCAACGCTTCTCTCCTATTTCCCCATAAAATACAGTAACTAGAACCCGAGTCTTAAAAAATTAAATGCATGCATCATCTCTCCTTCTCCAGACAAGATTCAACATTCCCTCTTGTAAAATAATAGCGTTTTCCGCCCCCGTGAAAGCTTAGGGAGTGTCAACGCTTCTATCCTATTACCCCATAAAATACAGTAACTAGAACCAGAGTCTTAAAAAGTTAAATGCATGCATCATCTCTCCTTCTCCAGACAAGATTCAACATCCCCTCTTGTAAAATAATAGCGTTTTCCGCCCCCGTGAAAGCTTAGGGAATGTCAACGCTTCTCCGTTCCCAGAAAGAACTGAGATTAAAAGAAAATCCTACTAGCCCTTTTTCTTTCCAAACATCCTAACTTCCTCTTTTTATTCCTCTTAATTCCCCATTCGTCCCCTTCAATATATCCCCTTCTTTTTTTTTACAGCAAAGAAAACAGCTCATGGGCAAAACAAAAAAAAAGGAAACGATAATGGAAAAGAAGCCCGCTGTCACTGCCCCCTTTTCCCCTTCTACCCCTTCAAAAGATCCCCTTCCTAACCTTTTTCTTTCCCGAACATGCTAACTTCCTCTTTGAATCCACTCTTCCGGTAAGAAATCGAACACTGACTTCCTTTACCGAAAAAAAAAGGATTAGTGGGAAACGAATAGCTTCCTGAGGTCAGACCGCGGGCCGAAGAAAGCGAAAGTGGAAGGTTGTTTGCGGTATATTTTTTTTATTATTAGCACCTGCGAGTGAGCTAATTAATTTTCTCATAACCTACGCAAAAATTAATTACCGTAAAGCACCTCAATTGAATTTCGCTAAGTACCGCCTTTCTCTCAACCACAACCTAAAAATAATAATAATAATAATAATAATAATAATAATAATAATAATAATAATAATAATAAATAATATCGTAAGTAAGATTAAGCACTTGAATAATAATTTTAAGTCTGCTCTTTAAAATATTTCTCGCTGTAATGTGTGTGTGTGTGTGTGTGTGTGTGTGTGTGTGTGTGTGTGTGTAGATAGACAAATAGATAGATAGATAGATAGATAGATAGATAGATAGATAGATAAGTAGACAGAGAGAGAGAGACCACCTTTGGCTAAGTGTCTCGCAGTGTTCCCAGTTCGACTCTCACTCATGCCGCATTCCTTACCCTGACCCGCCCCATTAACATTCATTCCCCCATCATGTTCTCCCTTTATTTCCCTTTGTTTTCCCTTAAATTCCCTTGTTTTCCCTTCTTTCCTTCGTTTTCCTCTTTTTTTTAATTTTTTACCCCTTTTTTTCCGTATTTCACATAATTTTTCTCTTTTTGATATCGTGTCCCTTTCTTTCCCATCATTTTCCCGTGTTTTCCCTAATTTTCCCTCGTTTTCCCCATCTATTCCCTTATTTCCCCTTTAATTCCCTTTACTTATCTCTTACTTTCACTTATTTCCTTTCATTTCCCAAATCTTTTTTTTGAATTCCACTTTGATTTCCCTTAATTTCACCTCTTTCCCTCTTTTCCCAATTAATTCCACATTTTTATACTCGTGTGTCCCTTAACTTCACTTACTTTCCTTCGCTTCCCTTTTCAAAAATCTCTTTCTCTCCCTTTTCTTATTTTTTCTCCTCATTCTCTTCTCATTTTTGCCACACTTACTTTCCTTCGTTTCCCTTTTTAATTTTCTCTTTTTCTCTCACTTTTTCTTATTTTTTCTCCTCATTCTGTTCTCATTTTTGCCACACTTACTTTCCTTCGTTTCCCTTTTTAATTTTCTCTTTTTCTCTCCCTTTTTCTCATTTTTTCTCCTCATTCTCTTCTCATTTTTGCCACATTTACTTCCCTTCGCTTTCCTTTTTAATTCTCTTTCTCTCCCTTTTTCTTATTTTTTCTCCTCATTCTCTTCTCATTTTTGCCACATTTACTTTCCTTCGCTTCCCTTTTTAATTCTCTCTTTCGCACTCTTTTCTCATTTTTTCTCCTCATTCTCTTCTCATTTTTGCCACATTTACATCCCTTCGTTTCACTTTTTAATTCTCTCTTTCGCACTTTTTTTCTCATTTTTTCTCCTCATTCTCTTCTCATTTTTGCCACATTTACTTCCCTTCGCTTCCCTTTTAAATTCTTTCTTTCTCTCCCTTTTCTCATTTTTTCTCCTAATTCTGTTCTCATTTTTGCCACATTTACATCCCTTCGTTTCCCTTTTTAATTATCTCTTTCTCTCCCTTTTTCTCATTTTTTCTCCTCATTCTCTTCTCATTTTTGCCACATTTACTTCCCTTCGTTTCACTTTTTAATTCTCTTTCTCTCCCTTTTTCTCATTTTTTCTCCTCATTCTGTTCTCATTTTTGCCTCATTTCCCCTCTCATAAACGCACTACACCACAACTCCTCTGGTTCCCCTCACTCATTTTATTAATATTTACTGGCAACCTATATTCTCCCTCGACTTTACCACTGTTTCCCCTCTATGAACGCTCTAACCACCCCATTACCCCGTTACTGTCCTTCTGGTTCTCCTCACTCCCATTACACTCGCCTCCCTTCGCCTAAACGCATCAAAACACTCCATTTACCCATTGAAAAAACACCTTAATTTCCCTTCCTACCATTACTCCTTGAAAAATCCCCTTGATTCCTCTTTTACCCCTTCAAAAACTCCCCTCGTTAACCCTAATTCTCATCCAACTACTCCATTCAACCCCCTTCATTCCCCCATTTCCCTTACACCCCTTCAACAATCCCCCCCCCCCCCCCCGTTTTCTCCCTTCGAATCCCCGGTTTTTCCCCTTTCCCGCACATCAGACCCCTCGAATTGTTCCCCCAGTTGCCTCCCCCCGCCGCCCGCCCCCCTCACCGCTCCCCAGTTCCCCTCACCGCCCCCCTCTTTCCCGTTAGCATGGTGGACGGCAGGCCAGTGGAATCGACAGACCGCGTGAGCCTGAAAAAGGTCAGCGACACCCTTTGGACCTTCACGATCAAGGGCATGGTGGCCGGAGACTGCGGAACCTACACGGTGAGCTGGGGGGCAGGGGGGGGGCTGAGGGGGTCTAGGGGAGCTGGATTGGGTACTGGGGGGAAGAGGGTGAAAGAGAAGGCTGAGTGGGTGAGGAGGGATTAAATAGTTTTGCGGAAGGAGATTGGGAAAGGGAGGGAGGGTTAAGGAGAGGTTGGAGAGGAGAAAGGGGGTTGGTGGGGGGCTGAGAAGGGGGCTAGAGGGGCTGGGGAGCACTGGGGAGGGGGCTGGTAAGGGTGAGATAAGTTATGGATGGGTTGGGGGAAGGGGGGATAGGAGGAGGTTAAGTGGGTGAGCTTGGGGAAAGGGGGTTGGGAAGGGGTGAAGGGTTAGTTGGGGAAGAGTTGGGGGAAGGGAGAGGGGTTGGGGAAGAGTTCGGGGGAGGAAGAGAGGGAAACAGGGAGGGGTTGGGGTAGGGAAGAGGGGGTTAGCTAAAGGTTCGTGGAGTAGAGAAAGGTTAGGGAGGGGTTGGGGAAGGGTAGAGTGGATTGAGAAGGGAACTGAGAGGGGTGTGAGCGACTGGGGAGGGGATGAGAAAAGGGGATATAGAAGGGGATTGAGTATGAGGTCGTAGAGGGGATTGGAGTGTGTATGGGTGTTAGGTAGAGGGGGGGAATGCTTAGGGAAGGGAAGGGAGGGGAAAGATATGGTAGGTAAGGAGGTGTTTAGGATTGTTGGGGGCAAAAGTTATATTAAGAATAGTTAGGGAAGTACCATTTCTTTTCCTATTTCTTTCTTTTCTTCCTTTCTTCCTTTCCAACCTGCCTTCTCTCTCTCTCTCTCTCTCTCTCTCTTCACTTTCTAACTTTGGTCTTAACTTTCTCTCCTCTCTTCCTTGCTTTCTATTCCTTCTTCCCTTCCTTCTCTCTCCTCTTCACTTTCTAACCTTCCTTCCTTTCTCTCTTCCCTCCTTCCTTCTTTCTCTCTTCTCTTAACTTTCTAATTTCTGCTCTAACCTCCTCTATCTTCCTCTTCCTATCATCCTTCTCTTTTTTTTTCTTTCTTCCTTCTCTCTCTCTCTCTCTCTCTCTCTCTCTCTCTCTCTCTCTCTCTCTCTCTCTCCTTTACCTCTTATAACACACCTCTTATAACACCTTCTCCTCCTCTACCCTCTCTACTTTAAAACACTTCTAAATCACCTGTCCAATTACTCCCAGGTGGTGGCCGCTAACGAGGTGGGCCAGGTGTCCGATTTCTTCACGGTGGCCACGGACTCGGCGCCGCAAATCACGCGCGACTTGGACCCAGAGACCGAGAAGAAGCTCAACATGGATGTCACTCTCGAAGTCCGCGCTACAGGAAGTCCCAAACCCGATGCCAGATGGTGGGTGTTGAAGGGGAGGGATGGGAGGTGTAAGGGGAAGAAGGGGAACGGGGGGGGATGGTGTGTTTGCATAGGGTTGGTAAAGAGTGAGGGAGTGCGTGATGAGGATGTGAAGGGAAGGGAAAGGGGATGGAGAGGAAGGGAGAAGGGGAGGAAAGGGAGAAGGGTGAATGAGGAAGAGGGTAAGAGAGAAAGGGGAAAGGGCAATCAAGTGGAGGAGAGACAGGGGCGTGAAGAAAAGGAGAAGGGGAAGTAGAGAAAAGGGAATAGAAAGAAGGGAAAAGGAGAGGAGAAAGGGAGGGATGGGGGGTGAGGGGGAAGAAGAGGAACGGGGGGGAATTGTGAGTTTACAGGGTTGGGTTAGGGTTGGAAAAGGGTGAAGGAGTTGGGGATGAGGATGTGAAGGTGAAGGGAAAAGGGATGGAGAGGAAGGGGTAAGGGAAGGGGAGGGAGAAGGGTGAATGAGGAAGAGGGTAAGAGAGAGAGGGTGTGTGAAGAAAAGGAGAAAGGGGAGCAGAGAAAAAGGGATGGGAAGAAGGGAAAAGGAGAGGAGAAAGGGAGAGGGAAAAGGAAGAGAAGGAAGAATGAAAAAAAGAGTTCACTAGAAAAATATAACTCTAACAGTTTCCCGGGTGTCCAGTACCGTCTATTCACCACAAATCAACCAGTCAGTCAACCAAGGAACTCATCAACCTGTCCCCCCATTATCTTTTACCACCACCATTTAATTTTCCTCTCATTCCTTTAATTTTTTTTCATGCTTCATTTTCTTCCTTTCCTCTTCTCACCTCACTTTACCTCACCTCTCCCTTCCTTTCATTCCTTTACCTTTCCTTTCATTCACTTTCCCCATACACCTGGCGATCCCTTTACCTGCCCACACCTGGTAATCTATGCGTCTCCCTTCCCCCCCCTCGCTTCATTTTCTTCCTTTCCTCTTCTCACCTCACTTTACCTCACCTCGCCCTTCCTTTCATTCCTTTACCTTTCCTTTCATTCACTTTCCCCATACACCTGGCGATCCCTTTACCTGCCCACACCTGGTAATCTATGCGTCTCCCTTCCCCCCCTCGCGCAGGTACAAGAATGGGAAGGAGATCATGGCGGACGAGCGCTTCAAGATGACCCGTGATGACACCTTCTACATCCTCAAGATCCGTCACGTGGAGAGGAAGGACAAAGGAACGTACAAGTGTGTGGTAAGTACTGGAGGGGGGGAGGAGGGGATGGAGGGAAGGGTGTGTTAGGAGGGTAGAAAGAGGTAAGGGGAGTGATGTTTTTGTCTCCTGTTTTGGTATGGAAATGATGTGTCTTTAGCAGCTTAGTGAAGGGCAGGAGGATGAGGATGAGGAGGAGGATGGAAGAAAAGGAAGAAGGAGGAAGAAAAGGAAGGAGAACGGAAGAAATGGGCAAGAAAATGAAGGAGAAGTAAAGGAAAGAGGGAAAGAGGGAGAGAATGGAAGAGGAAGAGGTGGAGGAAGGAAGAAAAGGAAGAAGGAGGAAGAAAAGGAAGGAGAACGGAAGAAATGGGCAAGAAAATGGAGGGAAAAATAAAGGAAAGAAGGAAAGAAGGGGGAAATGGAAGAGGAAGAGGAGGATGAAAAGGAAGAAGGAGGAAGAAAAGGAAGGAGAACGGAAGAAATGGGCAAGAAAATGAAGGAGAAGTAAAGGAAAGAGGGAAAGAGGGAGAGAATGGAAGAGGAAGAGGAGGAAGGAAGGAAGAAAAGGAAGGAGGAAGGAAGAAAAGGAAGGAGAACGGAAGACATGGGCAAGAAAATGAAGAAGTAAAGGAAAGAGGGAAAGAGGGAGAGAATGGAAGAGGAAGAGGAGGAAGGAAGGAAGAAAAGGAAGGAGGAAGGAAGAAAAGGAAGGAGAACGGAAGAAATAGACAAGAAGAAAAGAGGGAAAAATAAAGGAAAGAAGGAAAGAGGAAGAAAATGGAAGGAAAACAAACAGAGGAAAGGAAAAAAGCTTAGACTAGGCCGAAAAGAAAATTAAGAGAAAGGAAGAAAGAAAACAAGAGAAAAGAGGAAGACAACGAAAAAAGAAGGCAAGAAGGAAAAGGGAAAAGATATCAAGCTTCTTACACTACTTGGTTAGGAAAGGAGGAAAGGAGAATGAAAGGAGGGAGTGAAAAGAGGGAGAAAAAGAAGGAGAGGAAAAATAATAAGAACAGGAAAGAGAGAAGATAGAAGAGAGATAAATGGGAAATAATCATCTTTTTTTTATTTTAGGGAAAGAGGAAGTAAAGGGAATAGGAGGAAGGAATAAAGGAAGGAAGAAAGAAAGATGGACAGAAATTAAGAAAGAGGAAGAAAAGATGAAAGAAAAAAGAGATCAAAGGGAAATCATCATATTTTTTGTATTTTAGGGAAAGGGGAAAAAGAGAATAAAAGGAGGGAAAAAAGAAAGGAGGAAAGAAGGATGGGAAAAATATTAAGAAAGAGGAAGAAAAGAAATAAGATAAAAGAGAGATAAAAGATAAATAATCATCTTTTTATATTTTAGGGAAAGAAGAAATAAAGGGAATAAAAGGAGGGAATAAAGAAAGGAAGAAAGAAGGATGGGAAGAAATTACAAAAGGGAAAAAAAGAAAGAAAAGATGGAAATGAGATCAATGAAAAATTACCGTATTTTTTTATTATTTAAGGAAGAGGAAATAAAGGGCATAAAAGGAGAGAATAAGGGAAGGGAAAAAAGAGAAGGGGAAATATAAGAAGAAGGAAGTAGAAAGAGAAAGAAAATAGAAGTGAGAGAAAAAAGAAATCAGTTTTTATTTTATTTTGTATTATCAAGTTTTTTCCTCATTCTTTTTATCCCTCCTCCTCCTCCTCCTCCTCCTCCTCCTCTCGTACTACAAACAAGCTATAAGGGTAGACTACGTTAAGTTTCTTTTGATCTTTTTTGGTATGGAAATTATGTATATCAGTAGGTAAATATTCTCTCTCTCTCTCTCTCTCTCTCTCTCTCTCTCTCTCTCTCTCTCTCTCTCTTTTTGTTATTTGGCTTCCCATTTTCTGTTTTTATTTTAGTTTCCCATTCTCTGTTTTCTCTTCCATTTCTTCCGTTTTCTTTATCGTCCAAATTGGTCGTCTCCCATTTTCTCTGCTGTATTATTTTTTCCCATTTTCTGTTTTTCATTGTCGCCTTTTTGTTATTGTTTCCCATTTTCTCTTTCTTCGTGTCCCGTTTTCTCTTTCCTCTTAGTCTCCCATTTTCTGTGTCTTCGTGTCCCGTTTTCTCTTTCCTCTTAGTCTCCCATTTTCTGTGTCTTCGTGTCCCGTTTTCTCTTTCCTCTTAATCTCCAATTTTCTGTGTCTTCGTGTCCCGTTTTCTCTTTTGCCTTAGTCTCCCATTTTCTGTTTGTCTTCATTACCCCGTTTTCTATGAAGGCTCCCAACACGTTTTCAATGGCAGCAACGCTCTTTTTTTCTCATTTCTTTTCCTTATATTTTTTTCTTTTTTTCTTTTCAACCAATCTCCTCACTTCTGTTTCCCTGTCATTTTCTCTTCACTTTTCTCTCCCTCCTTCCCTTCCTCCACCCACCCATCCCTCTCTCTCACTCCCGTTTTCCTTCTCCCATCAGCTGACCAACACAAGCGGTGAGGCCAGCACGCAGGGTGACCTCTTGGTTCGAGCCCCGCCGGACTTCGTGACCCCCCTGAAGGACGTGTGTGCCAAGGAAGGATCTAAGGACGTCAAGCTCTTCGTGGAGTGGGAAGCGAATCCTCCACCCACTGTCAAATGGTGAGGAAGGAGGGGTAATGGGGGAATGGGGGAGGGAGAGGTATGGGAATGACTATAAATGATTGGGAGCGATGGTTGAGGAGAGGGGATAGGGAGGGGAGGGGTTAGGGAATGGGTGAAAGGGAAAGGGGATGAAAGGGGGGTAGTGGTGTTAGCGAAGGATATGAATTAGTTAAAAGGGACTAGGGGAGACAGAAGGGGGTTAGGGAAGAATGGGGACGGTTATGGGGTCTAGGAGGAAAATAGAAGAAAAAAAGAATAGAAAAACACACAGAAAGGGAAATATATAGAAAGAAATACACAGAAAATACATAGAAAATACATAGAAAGAACAAACACCAGAAGAAGGGAACATGGAAATTTTACAGTAAAGAGAGAAATAAGAGGAAATTACTGCCCTTAACTTTCGCTACTGGTGACCTAAGCTGTGAGGGAAATTATTAACTCAAAGTCTTCAGGTTGGAACCGTGCTGCAGTGTGCCTGAAACATACGAAAAGGGTCAGTAAAATCCTCTATCCCTGAAGTACTTATCCAATGAAGACTTGAAGCTATTGATACTCAGTGAGCCAACTACTGACGGCGGGAGTCTATTCCAATGATCGACGACTCTATTATTGAAATAACTTCTGAAGAAATCATAAGAGATTAAGAAAAAACCCTCCCCATCCCCCTCTCCCCTAATCTCCATCCCCAGGTAGCTAAAACCCTACACCTACCCAAGGATACAAGATCTCGCTACCTATCTCACCTATAAGCCTTTCTGAGCTGGGATTGAACTCGTTGCCTCTATCCCCCGCCACACACTGTACTGTCAAAGCCGCTCGCCTGAGGATACGGAGAAGATGGAGGGGGAGAGAGAGAGGGAAAGAGGAAGAGTGGGAGGAGAGTTGATTGGAAGGGGAAGAGAGAGAAGATACAAATAGAACAGGAGAGAGAGAGAAAGATTGCAACACTGGTGGCAGCGGTGGGATAGGAAGAGGAAGGTGGGATAAAGCGTAAGAACTGAAAGAGGAAAGTAAATAAAGAAGGGAGGGAATAGAGAAATAACTGTAAGGAGAGTATATGAAAGAATGAGGAAGGAAGAGAGGAGAAAAAGAGAGTCAAAAGAATGAAGGAAGGTTGGAAGAAGGGGAATAATTGAGAGAGGAAACCAAATATAGAAAAGGGGAAAAAAGAAAGGAGATAAAAGATTGGGAAAGGGGAAGAGGAAGAGACAAATAGAGAGGGAAGGAGAAAGAAAGAGGGTAGAAGGAAGATGATCGAAAGACAGGGAGAGAGAGAGAGAGAGAGAGAGAGAGAGAGAGAGAGAGAGAGAGAGAGAGAGAGAGAGAGAGAGAGAGAGAGAGAGAGAGAGAGAGAGAGAGAGAGAGAGAGAGAGAGAGAGGAAGGAGGAAGAATGGAAGAAGATAGAGGATTGGAAGATGAGTAAGAGGCAAGATACAAATATAGAAAAGGGAGGAGAAGGAAGGTGAGAAGAAGGGGAAGAATAGAGAATGGAAGTCAAATAGAGTGAATGGAAAATAAAGGAGATGGGAAAGAGAGATGACAGAAATAGAGAAGGGAGGAGAAGGAAGATGGGAAGAAGGGACAGAGAAGGGACTGAAACAAGAGAGAAAGGAAGACTTGGGTGATCGAGAGAGAAGATGAAAGACAGGAAGAATGGAAGAAAAGAGGAGATGATAGAAACACAGAAGGGAGGAGAAGGAAGATGGGAAGAAGGGAAAGAACAGAGAAGGGAAATTGAATCAAGAGAGCAAGGAAGAATTGGGTGATCGAGAGAAGATGGAAGAATGGAAGAAAAGAGGAGATGGGAAAGAGATGAATGAAACAGAGAAGGGAAGAGAAGGAAGATGGGAAGAAGGGAAAGAACGGAGAAGGGACTGAATCAAGAGAAGAAGGAAGAGAGAAAGGAAGGAGAGAGATGAACGGGGAAGAATAAAGACGAAAACCAATCTAGAAAACGAGGGAATAACGTGAGAAGGAAGAAGCATGAAGGGACGAAAGAGGGAAGATGCGAAGACAACAAGAAGAGGGAAATGAGAAAGGAAATGAAAGAAAAGAGAAAGGTAGAAGAGAAGAGAGGAAGGCGAGGAAGAGGGAGGAAAGAGGTGAATGAAAGACGGAATAAGAAGAATGATACAGAAAAGGAAGGAGAAGAGAGGAAGAATCGAGAAAGGAAATTTAATACAGAAAAGAGGAAAAGAGAAAGAAAGAAAGGAGAGAGGAGACAGGAAAACGGGAAAGAGGGGAAATACAAATAGAGCAAAAGGGAGATAGAAGAAGATGCAAGTTAAGAGAAAAAATAATTGTAAAAGGAAATCAGACCAGGAAATGAGGAGAGAGAGAGAGAAAGAGCAACGAAGGAGAGAGAGAGAGAGAGAGAGAGAGAGAGAGAGAGAGAGAGAGAGAGAGAGAGAGAGAGAGAGAGAGAGATTGTGAAAGTGGGGGGAGCGGTGGGTTGCAGAGAGAGAGAGAGAGAGAGAGAGAGAGAGAGAGAGAGAGAGAGAGAGAGAGAGAGAGAGAGAGAGAGAGAGAAACCAGGAAGGAGGGATGTTAAAAGATTACGAATGGAAAGAAATGAGGAAAGAAAAAATTAACCCAGAAAGAAAGAAGGAGATAAAGAGACCAGGAAGAATGGGGCCAACGGATCAGGCCGGGAATTGAACCCAGGGCCGTGCATACATAGCTAGCGAGGTTAACCACTGGACCAAGGAGATGTATAGAAGAAAGGGAGATGGGAAAATTTTTAAGCCAAGAAAAGTGTAAAAAAAAGGGAGGGAAAAGATAAAAGTGAGCAAAAAGGAGAGAGATGGGAAGACGCGAAATAACTGAGAAAGGAAAAATCAAATCAGGAAAAAAAAAGGAGAGGCAAAGATATGATAGGAAAAAGGAAAATAATTTAGACAAAAAAATAATGAAAGAGGTAAGAGAATGAAGGAAAAAGAAGCGCAATAAAACAGGAAAAGAAGATTAAAGAAAATGGAGGTAAGAAGGAGTCCAAATGAGGAAAACGGGAAAGAGGAAATAGACAAGAATGAAAAGATAGAAAAAGACAAGAAAAATAAATATAGAAAATGGAAAAAAAATCAGAAGAAAAAATGAAAAAAAGGAAATGGAAAAAAATATTGAAGAAAATGGAAAACAATCAAAAGAAAAAAGGAAAAAAGGAAAAATGGAAAATATATGGCAAATGGGAAAATATTAGAAGAAAATTTCTTCTAATATTTTACTTAATTATTAATTAAGTAAAACAGTGGAAAAAAAACAGGAAAAAAGATATAGAAAATGGAAAACAAAAAAAAGGAAAGAAAATGAAGGAAAAAACAAGAAAAGACCGGGAAAAAAGATCAAGAAAATTAAAAAAAACAATAAAAAAGAAAGTAAACGAAAGAAAAAAACACGAAAACAAGACAGGAAAAAAAGATCAAGAAAATGGAAAACAATAAAAGGAAAGTAAATGAAAAAAAAAAAAAGAAAACGAGAAAAAAAAATATAAAAGAAAATGGAACCGTCATCCCGTTTT
Source organism: Eriocheir sinensis (assembly GCF_024679095.1). Lineage (NCBI taxonomy): Eukaryota > Metazoa > Arthropoda > Malacostraca > Decapoda > Varunidae > Eriocheir > Eriocheir sinensis. The sequence continues at coordinate 5,953,816 of NC_066569.1, read as the reverse complement.
CTTTGCCAGGTTCTTCAAGGACAGACCCGTGCGTGAGGATACGGAAGGATACGCCATCAGGGGAGCGCAGGATACCTCACAGATCCTTTGCATCCTACAAGCCACGCCGGATTTCGTTGGCCAATACACTGTGAAGGTAAGGAACACCTGCTCTCTCTCTCTCTCTCTCTCTCTCTCTCTCTCTCTCTCTCTCTCTCTCTCTCTCTCTCTCTCTTTAATTTTCTTCCTCTTTGTCTTCCTTTTATTATTATTATTATTATTATTATTATTATTATTATTATTATTATTCCTGTAATTATTATTTTATTATTAAGTGGAAAAACGTCATTTGTTATTCTCATCATCTCCTCCTCCTCCTCCTCCTCCTCCTCCTCTTCCTCAATCTGTTTTCTCTTCCCTCTAATCCTCTCCCTCTCTTCGCCCATCTCCTCCACTCTTCCTCGCATCTCTGTTTTCCTTCCCTCCTCCTTATCCTCCTCTTCCTCCTCCTTCACCTCCACTTCATCCTCCTCCTCTTCCTCTTCAAACTTTGCTCCTCGTCCCTTGTTTTCTGCTCTCACCTTGTTGTCGGTGTTCTCCTTCTCCTCCTCCTCCTCCTTCTGCTCCTCCTCTTCTTCCTCTTCTTGTCCTCTTCCTGTCTTCCTGATGGTATTAAAAACTCTTTCACGACAACATCATCATCCTCCTCCTCCTCCTCCTCTTTCTCCTCCTCCTTCTTTCTTTCTTCACTACCATTTCCTCCTTCTACATAACCTGACGACCACTACCACCACCTCCAACCCCACCACTCCTCCTCCTCCTCCTCCTCCTCCTCTTTCTCCTCTTCTTTCTTTCTTTCTTTCTTCCCTACCACTTCCTCCTTCTACATAACCTGACGACCACCACCACCACCTCCAACTCCACCACTCCTCCTCCTCCTCCTCCTCCTCCTTCTCCAGGCCGCCAACGAGTACGGAGAGAGCACGTGCAAGGGACGATTCAGGCTACACGAACCCCCGAGCATCCTACAGAGCCTCAAGGATACCGAGTTTTTGGAGTTCGAGGCTTCCAAGTTCCTGTTCAAGGCCATTGGTGTGCCCCAGCCGGACGTCAAGTGGTGAGTTGGGGGGGGGGTGAGGAAGGGAAAGAGGGGGAGGGGAAAGAATGGAGGAGGAGAGGGAAAACAAGCGAAAAGACTGATTGGAACAGTTGTGTGTAGTCAGAGAAAGTGAAGGGAGAGAGGGAGAAGGATGCAGAGGAATGAATGAAGGAGAAAAACGAGTGAGAGTTAGAGGAAGTGTTGTGTGTGGGGAGACAGGGAGAGGATACGAGAGGGGAGAAGGAGGAGATGAAGGGGTGAGAAACAACAGGCGGGCCAGAGTGGAGTGGTGGGTGAGAGAACGTAAGAGGGAGAAAGGGGTTAAAAGGGGTAACGGGGGAGAAAGAGGGACTAAGGGAGTGAGAGGTGAGGGAAAGGATGAATGTAAAAGAGGAAAAAAGGAAGGCGAGAATTAGTAAGTGAATGATCTTGAGAGGAGTAAAAGAGGAAGTGTAAGGATGAGGGAAAGGGAAGGCGGGAAAAGGGAAAGAATAACACACACAAACACACAAACCAACAAACCAACACCCCTCCATACAACGCACCCCATCACCCCACACCCCAAACCACAAATCACCACCCCAACACCCCAGTCCTCCCAATTGCCCCCCAAAACAACAACCCCATCACACCCCACCCCAAAACACAACCCAAATCACCCCAACCCCCAATCCTCCCTATAACCAACCCCATCACACCCCACCCCAAACCACAACCCAAACCACCACCCACACCCCAATCTTCCCTATTACCCCCCCAAACAGCAACCCTATCACTACCCACCCCAAACACAAGCTAACCCCACCTAACCCCCACTTAACCACAACCAACATACACACCCTATTCCCCCCTATCCTCCCCCTTCCCCCAGGACCAAGGACGGGAAGAAGTGGACCCCAGACGAGCGAAGGGTGAGGCTGAAGCTGGAGGGAGAGGAGACGTACATTCTTATCTTCGAGGAGGCGCTGACGGTGGACTCCGGTCATTACGTAGCCACCGTATCCAACGTGGAGGGGACTGTGACCACCGAGGCTACACTGACCGTCAACAGTGAGTGGGGAGGGAGTGGGAGGGAGTGGGGTGGTGGTGGAGTGGGTGGAAGGATGAGTCGTGGAGGAGAAGGAGGGAGATGGGGATGATGAGTCAGGGAGAAGGAGGAAGATGGGGAAGAGTGGGAAGGGGCTGCAGTGGGGAAGGATGAGTGGGTGGTTGTGTGGGGGAGGATAAGAAGGAGGGAGTTGAGGAGAGTGGAGGGAGATGGGGAGGATGAGTCCGAGGGTGACGTGAGATGGGGAGAACGATTTGAATGGGTTTCTTTCAGTGAGTGAGAGAACTGATAATGGGGGAGAAAAGGGAGTGGGGACGAGTGGGGGAGGAGTGGGAAGGGGCTGCAGTGGGGAAGGAGGAGTGGGTGGTTGTGTGGGGGAGGATAAGAGTGGAGGAAGATGGGGAGGATGAGTGGGAAGGTGAGGTGAGATGGGGAGAAAGATTTAAATGGATTTCTTTCAGTGGGGGTAGAAAATTGAGTGGGGAGGAGTGGGGGAGAATGAGAGTGTGGTGGAGTGGGGGAGGATTGGGAGGGTATCTATTTTATCTGTCTGTGTCCGTCTGTCTGTCTGTCTAAGGGAGAGTAGGTGGGTGAGTCTGTCTCTTTTTATTATATCTAACTCTTTCTGATTTTGTTGCTGTCTGTCTGTTTTTTTTTATCATCTTTCTGTCTTTTTTTTTATCATCTTGTGGCTGTCTATCTGTCTGTCTCTGCTCTCTGCTCTCTCTCTCTCTCTCTCTCTCTGAATGTACTACCCTCATCGATTTTCTCTCTTGTCTCCTCTCGACATCCACTTCTTTTTATCTCTCCTCCTCCATCTCCTCCACTTCCTCCTTCTCCTCCTCCTTCTTTTCATCTCCCTCTTCCTCTTCCTCCTCTTTCTCCTGCTCCTCGTCTCCTTATCACATTTCATTCCTACCAAATAAAAATAAAAAAAACGTCACTTCCTCAAAATCTACTTCACCTCTTGCATAATTTCTTTTCATAATCTTCCACTTTCCATTTTTTTCATATTTTCATCCTCGATAATATTATTTTTTATCTTGTGTGTGTGTGTGTGTGTGTGTGTGTGTGTGTGTGTGTGTTCAAAGGCCTATGCTCTCTCGTTATTGTATATTTTTTTTCACCACTTATATGAAAATCAGCTGTCTATCCCCTCTCCCCCCCTCCCTCCCCTTTCCCCTCCCCTCCTCTTAGTCTGATGGTTCTGACCTTCATCTTTTCTTCAATATGTTTTTTTTTTTCTATAGATATTTTTTGCCCTCTATAAAAAAGGCATACAAAATACATAAATATACCCCCCTAGTATTTTTCCCCCCCCCCCCCCCCCCGCCCCCCCAACCACCCTTTTTTTTTTCATTCTAAGATCCCCTCCTCCTCCCCTCCCCTACTTCCTCCCCTTCTTATGAAAATTTCTCTCCTTCCCCCCGTCCGAAAATTCCTCCCCCTCTCCCTTACTTCTGAAAATACCCCCTTCCCTCTCAAATATCCCTCCCCCACCTCCTGAAAATTTCTCCTCCCCTACTTCTGAAAATTCCTCCCCTATTGAAAATTACTCCCCTACTTCTGAAAATTCCTCCCCTACTGAAAATTACTCCCCTACTTCTGAAAATTCTTCCCCTACTTCTGAAAATTCCTCCCCTACTTCTGAAAATTCCTCCCCTACTTTTGAAAATTCCTCCCCTACCTCTGAGCTGTTATTATGTACTTTATTTCACTAATCATTCCCATTATTATTATTATTATTATTATTATTATTATTATTATTATTATTATTATTATTATTATCATTAGCATTATTACTATTATTATTTACACGCTTTCCACATTCCATTATTATGATTTATGAATGTATTTTATTTTACTGTTATCATCTTCATCATCATCATCATCACCATCTTCATATTTATCATTATTATATTTTTATTTCCTTTCTCATTTTCTATTTTTTTAAGGTTACATTTTTTCTACTATCATTATCCTCCTCCTCATCATTATCATCATCATATCTACTCCCATTTTCATTATCATTTCTTCGCTTCCCATTTTTCATTGCTATTTTTAAAGGTTACAGGTTACTTTCACTATCATCATCATTCTCACATTCATTTTCATTTCTCGGTTTCCTATTTTCATATTGTTTCTAAAGGTTACAGGTTATTTTCACTACCATCATCATCATCATATTCACTTTCATTTTCATTTCTCGGTTTCCCATTTTCTATTGTTTTCCCAAGGTTACAGGCTATTTTCACTATCATCATCATCATATTCACTTTCATTTTCATTTTTCGGTTTCCTATTTTCCTATTGTTTTTAAAGGTTACAGGCTATTTTCACTATCATCATTCACTATCATCATTCTCATTTTCATTTTCATTTTCATTTCTCGGTTTCCCATTTTCATATTGTTTTTAAAGGTTACAGGTTATTTTCACTATCATCATAATCATCATTCTCATTTTCATTTTCATTTTCATTTCTCGGTTTCCCATTTTCTATTGTTTTCCCAAGGTTACAGGCTATTTTAACTATCATCATTCACTATCATCATTTTCATTTTCATTTTCATTTTTCGGTTTCCCATTTTCACATTGTTTCTAAAGGTTACAGGCTATTTTCACTATCATCACCATCATTCTCATTTTCATTTTCATTTTTCGGTTTCCCATTTTCTATTGTTTTCCCAAGGTTACAGGTCCCCCCCTCTCACTCCCTTTACCTGGCGTGTGTGTGGTCTAATTAACAGGTAAGCCCAGGTAACGAGTGGCCGGACCTGGGTGTTAAATCAGTCTCCACGTGTACTAGAATGTTTATTATATGACTTTTTAAATGTTTATGGTGGTGGTGGTGGTGATGATGGTGGTGGTGGGAAGTACATATCATCTTTCTGTAACCATCACCACCATCACAACCACCACCATCACCACCACCACCACCTCAAATTTCAATGTGGCTCTTTAAGTGTTCATAGTGGTGGTGGTAGTGATGGTTGGTGGTGGTGGTGGTTATGGTGATAGTGGTGATGATGGGTGAAGTGCACATCATCATCCTTACAACCACCATCACCATCACCATCACCACCACCTTCTCCTCTATTTAATTATTATCAGTGTCAAGGCCTTTTAAATGTGTATAATGATGGTGATGGTGGTGGTGATGATGGTGGTGAGGGGTGGAAGAAATACACACCACCTTCTCTGTTACCATCATCACCAGTATCATCACCACCATCACTAAGTAAATATGAATGTCTTTTAAATGTGTTTATGATGATGGTGAGGGTGGTGATAGTGGTGGTGGTGGAAGAGGAGTACATCACCATCTCTCTTACCACCATCACCACCACCACCATCATCATCATCATCCCCATCAGTGTAATTAAATGTCGCTAATGTCGCTGCCAGCCAATTCTACTCAGTTTTCAAAAGTCGATCAAAAATCATTCCAGTCCTTTGATAACAAGTTTGCCTCTTCACGTGGTTCAATTTCTTCCCCTGAGTGCGAAAAATGGACCACGGGAACGTGTCGCTTCATACGCGTGTCATTTTTTAACGTCGTGTTAGCCCCGGTAGCAGCGGGGATCATGTTTCTTAATGGTACCTCCAAGCGAGAAAAATGAGAAAAAATCACCCCTCACACAAACCATTTCATAATATATATCCAAGCATTTGTGATCAGATTATGTATCATCTATTTTGGGGGGTTTAAATCATGGCATAAATTTGGCCCGTCGCTGCTACACGGTAAAGCCACAAATTTGGCTCGTCGCTGCTACACGGTAAAGCCACAAATTTGGCCCGTCGCTGCTACACGGTAAAGCCACAAATTTGGCCCGTCGCTGCTACACGGTAAAGCCTCAAATTTGGCCCGTCGCTGCTACACGGTAAAGCCACAAATTTGGCTCGTCGCTGCTACACGGTAAAGCCACAAATTTGGCCCGTCGCTGCTACACGGTAAAGCCACAAATTTGGCCCGTCGCTGCTACACGGTAAAGCCTCAAATTTGGCCCGTCGCTGGTACACGGTAAAGCCACAAATTTGGCTCGTCGCTGCTACACGGTAAAGCCACAAATTTGGCCCGTCGCTGCTACACGGTAAAGCCACAAATTTGGCCCGTCGCTGCTACCGGGTTGATTAACAAAAAAAAAATTTACCATTCAGAAATTAAACGCAGAAAAAACTCAGAACTCTTCTAACATCACTTACTTATAAATAACGCCACTGATTCGGTCATTTCTTGTTGTTCTTCTATCCAAAAACAACAAAATCGAGCTCAGCCAATCAGCGACGCCTCAGAAAAAAATGGGCGGGGCTTAGGGACACGAGTTAGCTGGCGGCGACTTTAGTTAACAGTTTAAATCACTCTATCTAAATGGTTGTTAAATAATAAGTGTATAATATGTGCTAATAATCCCTTGTTTTACATTTTCTTTCACGACAGAAAATGGGGTTTATAATTTAATGGGTGTCTATGATTACTTTTATTTTCATTAGTTATTTTTTGTGTATATTTTAGTTACTCTAGTCTTTTTTTTAGTTAGCGTGTCAAGGTGTGTGTGTGTGTGTGTGTGTGTGTGTGTGTGTGTGTGTGTGTGTGTGTGTGTGTGTGTGTGTGTGTGTGTGTGAGCTAGCCTGTTCGAACCTTATCATTATTATCATTTTTTGTATTAACTTTTATCTCTACGTTCATTTAGTTTCTCCGTTTATCAATTTTGTTCCCATTCCAATCAATTCTTAACGTAGTGTACCTTTAAGTGCATTCCTCTTCCTCGCACTGCAAATTTAGTATCACCAAAATTATCATAAATCTTTACCTACAAAAATCTAAATAAACAAAACAAGTCACTTATCAGATCTAAACCCACATAAACGAAGTCTAATTAAGCCTCAGGTAAACGCAGGTACGCTCACAAAGGTAGACGACAGGTGTAAGGGAGGGAGGGATATGAAAAGGCAGGTACAGGTGTATTGTGCCCCCCCTCAACCCCCTTTCGACTCCCCTCAACGTCCCCTCATACTATCCTCACAATAAGCAGAGGCCGAGGATAGCGTAGACACCCCTCGCACGGACCCCAAAGCGAAAGAAAACGCGGAGAAGCAGAAGCCAGCCAGTGACGCCATGGAGGAGGAGAAGGAGAAGGAGAAGAGGGAGAAAGTTGAGAGTGATGACGATGATGGAAGGACGAAAAAGAAGCGAAAACTAACCATTGCGGAAGCCCCGGACGAAAACGAGATGCAGCCCACGGAAAACGGGAAACAAGTGACCATGGAAAACGGGGATATGAGTGCAGCGCAGGGAGAACTCATGGAAATCGAGGAGGCGGAGATCGGGACGGAAACAGAGCCGGTGAAGTGGAGGAAAACATCAACGCTACATGTGTCAAGGGATGTGGAGACGGAGACAGCCATATCAGACACAGAAGAAACATCCCTGACCAAGGCCGTGAACGTGATGGTACAGGAGGATGTGTTGACGAGGGAAGGGCCGGAGAGAGGCGAGGAGGAGGTGGTGGACAGCGCTTCTTTCTACCTTGAGCCTGACGAGGTGGAGGGCCGGCCAGGGATGCATGTGACCGCCTCTTGCAGCATCAACAGACAGCAGAAGGGCGGGAAGACTATAATTACAGGTGAGACGTTCAAGGTAATGATTGCACAAGTGTTAGGTGTTGATATCCAGGTTCAAGGTAATGATTGCACAGGTGTTAGGTGTTGATATCCAGGTTCAAGGTAATGATTGCACAGGTGTTAGGTGTTGACATCTAAATGGTCAAGTATATGTTGTGTAGTTCACCTGTGGTCTGTTTGTACATTTGAATGCGTTGAGGTAAACAGGTAGGGAAAAACGTACTTTGACATAGGCTAAGAAAAGGAAACAAACCACACGTAAAAACACACAATAGAAAGAAAAAACACACAGAAAACACGAAAAAACAAAAGTATAACCGCTAAAAAACAAAACAAAATAACAACGAAAAAAACATAGATAGGAGAGTTAGGATGAAAACAAACACACACACAAAACAAAAAAGAATAAGGAGCAAAAGAATAATAACCCCAAAACAAAAAGAAAAAAACATAGGAAGGAATAGGATGAACAGACTTCGACTAACTAACTAACCACCTTCTTCTTCTCTTCCACCTCCACCTCCACCACCTCCACAGCCGAGTCTGACGTGGGGGACGAGGACGACAAGGCAACGTCCCGGATCGTGCACGTCAAACAGACCATGGAGGTGGAGCAGTACCTCGGCCTGGTCACCGACAACGAGGACGACACCAACTTGGCCCTCCCCAGCAGTGGCACTCTGGTTGACCCCCGCGTCAAGGCCCTCATCCAAGGCACCCAGGAGGAGGGCGACCAGCAGGAGGCACCCTCGCACCCGATAGAAAACGGGGACTTACACCGAGTGAAATGTGGCAAACTGCAGCCGAAGAAATCCGTCTCCTTCGATGAGTTCCCCGAAGTCATTGAGGACATCCCACTTGAAGACATCGAACTCCCGAAGAGCAAGAAGGCCCTGCAGGAGAAGGACGTATCCCCCAAACACTCCAAGGCCAGTAGCGGCAAAACCCCGAAGGAACCAGCCCCTGAGGAACACGAAGGGCCTGAAGGGGAGGAGAAGGGGGTGAAGGAGGCCCAGAGGAAGCTAAGTAGAGGCCGGGGGTCCCTCTCCCAAGACGCTGAAGAAGGTAAAAGGCGAGGGAGGCGACCCACTCACCTCCCACCCCAAACACGGCACTAAACTCATGTCCCGCTGGCTGCTTCTTCGTGTTCTAATCCGTAAGCCGGTACAGACACACGAACGCACGCACTCACAGACACACAGACAGACAGGCAGACACATGAACGCTTGACACACACACACACACACGCACAAACACACAAACATACGCTGATTTTTGCCCCCCACAAGCACGGAAACTCACACTGACATTAATTTTTTGCGCACTTGTCCAATCCATGCATCCACTCCTTCACTCACACGCACACACGCACACCAATCCACCCTACCCCTAACAACACATACCACCCCCACCACCACCACAACACCACAGCATCCACCACCACCACCGCCACCACACCTACACCTGCGTGCGTCTGGATGCTAATTAGCCTCAACAACTCACCGTAGTCCACCTGGCAGACAGTGAATGTTTACCTGGGGCCTCAGCACACCTGTATCCGCACGTCACCTGAGAGCCCAGCGCACCTCAAATCAATTAACCTGGCTGGACGCACTTTGGAAGTGATTGATCTTTTTTAATTACTAGATTATCGAGTATTAATTAATCATAAACACCACCAAGTTAATTAAAAGGCAAGCACATACCTACTCTGCCTCTTCCTCCTTCTTCTTATACTTCTTCTTTCCCTTCCTCCAGGCTTGTTGTAATGACGGCTTTTGGTTTCTATCTTACAATCATTAATTAAAACATGGTAAAGCGGAGGTTGTACTGCGTGTTATACTTAGTGGAGTAATGGTTGGTCCCTAGCACCTCTCATTAACACAGGCGAGCATGCGAGAAGCTGCGTTACGTGGTAGAGAGTTTAAAAGTATGTGAAGAGAATGTCAAAAAGTTCGTCTCGAGCTGTCTCATAGTTTGTCTCTTTTCCTTTGACGTAGAATTGGCGTTTTTTTTTTTTTTTTTCCTTGGTCTGTTTTTATTTTATTTTTTTCTTGATGGTTTATTTCTAAGTTGGTTATGTTTTTATTTACCTGTTTGTATTTTTTTATGATTTATTGGTTTGTTTATCTCGTTTTCGTTCAGTTTTGTTTATTTATTTTCTCTCTGTTTATTATGATTCTTCTGTTCGTTCTGTGTATTTATTTATCAGTTTGTTATTTATTTTTACTTCTCTGTTCACCCTTTTTTATTTCATTTCGTTGTGTTTCATTCATTCGTTTCCTAACTGCTTTTTTTCCCTTTTTTTACTTCCTTCAGTGTTGCCTTGATTGTGTTACGTAACCAGCACCTGTGTTACGCTAATCACCCCCCTACCCCCCTCCTCACCTGCACACCTTCCCTGCCTGATCACGCACACACGCACACACACACATTCACACGAAAAATAAAGATAAATATAAACTGTAAATTACCTACACACTCAACTACCTACCTATCTACCTACACACACACACACACACACACACACACACACACACACACACACACACACACACACACACACACACACACACACAGAAGACAAAATACTATTACTTTTCTTCTTAAATACACAAAAAAAACAGACTTACACACACACACAAAAAAAAAAACACGAGTAAAAATAATACTGTTACTTTTCTACTTAAATACAAACACAAAAAATAACATACACACCCACAGACAAAAAGAAAGAAATACTGTCACTTTTTACCATAACACACACACACACACACACACACACACACACACACACACACACACACACACACACACACACACACACACTTGCACCTGTTCACCCCATCACCTGTCGGTCTAACACCTGGCTTACCTCACCTAATTAATCGCCTGGGACACCTGGATTACCTGCTTCGATCTCTTGTTAATTACTAAACCTAAATAATCAAGTGCAAAGGTAATTAAATGTGTTCTTCAGCTTCACTGCTTCGATACCTAAATAAAAGTTGATTAAGTATATATAAATAATAATAATAATAATAATAATAATAATAATAATAATAATAATAATAATAATAATAATAATAATAATAATAATAATAATAATAATGGTAATAATGGTCATGATCAGTGTTGTCACATTGAACGCTTGATGTAATTAACTGATTATTAAGTGTTTTTTTAATGTCCTTTTATACCCCATTAAGAATTGATAACTTAATATTAAATTGTCCATATTAATTTATTTTAACTTTTCATTACTTTTGTCTTTTTTTTCTTTTTTTTCCACCAACAGAAGTCCCAAACGACCAGTGTTCCATTTTCTTTTAATAATTTTTACATTATCATTTACTTTTTTTTTATCAATCATGTTTTTTTTATAGTTACCCTTTTTATGGTGTGTGTTTTTCCTTCACACCGACCTCCGTTTTCTTCAGGAAGTTATTTTTTTATCAACTTCATCAATCTTTTTTAATACACTGAACTCTTTTATTATCATCTTTTTCTGGAGACTATTTTCCAACATCATTTAAACACATTTTTATTCGACGAGTTTCTTTGTTTGAATTTTCCCAGCAATTTTCTCTTTTTATCCCCACTCTCTTTTTTCTAATGTTCATCAAATGAGTCTGTCGTTTTCTATTCCTTCAATTCTGGTCTCTGCTATGTCTGTCTTTACTTAATCTTCTAATGTTTTTACTTAATCTTTACTCAATCTACCATAACTCCCACCTTTTCTATTATCAGTTTTCTACAATTCCTTGCATATATGTGTTTTTTGTTACCTATGTCGTTTCTTAATAATGTTTTCTTCATCTATTCAGAGTTTTTTTAGCTCTAGTTTTCTTTTAGAGCTCTTCCGTGTTCTATGCGCCATTTTCTACGCTGTTTTCTCTCGGTTCCTACAATTTTATATTAGATTGCCTCCCATTTTCTTTATTACAGCCAACTGGTTTTCTTTGCTCATTGCGTTATATACTCCGTTTTCTTTTTCCGCTGCTTCTCGTTTTCTCTTTGTCTCTACGCTTCATTAACTGTTATTAATCCTTTTGGATCCTAAATTTATTAAACACTATTTCTATTTGATCTGAACTATATTTTAATTATTTGTTTCATACAAGTGGAAAGTGTTCAGCTTTCTATTAGTTTCATGCCGTTTTCTGTTGTTGTTTCCCATTTTCCTTTCAGCTGTGATGCATTTTCTTCAATGTTCCTTTTTTTTCTATGTCTCCGATTCTAGTTTTTTTGTTCTTTCTTTCTTCTTCACCCAGAATTTAAGTTTTCCGTTTTTTCATAGGGTTTTTATTCTGGCCTCGATTCCTTAGTGATTGAGAAACATTTTCAACTTTTCCTTGTGTAGCAAAAGTTTTTCTTATCATAACTGTTTTACTTCGTCTTATTTCCTGGTTTAATGCGTTTTTAGATACTTCCTGTTTTAATCCGAGTTTTTTTATGTTTCAACCAGTATTTTTTCCTGTTTCAATCAGTGTTTAATTATTTCCCGCTTCCATCCGTTTCCCATTTTCAATTCATGTTTCGTCGCTTCCCGTTTTCTTTCCTACGATCATCCATTTTCTACATACTCTCCAATGACTCTTCGTCCACTTGTTCTATAGCGGCTTCCAAACTTCTACGGCATCTCTGTTTTAGGGTCACTCTTTTTTTTATTTTTTTTATATGGAAGTTCTGCGATAATTTACACAATTACATTTTTTCGCCTCCAGCTTCCTTCCATGATCCACTTTGCCCTCAGAAGACAAGTTTATTTTTTTTTCTTTTCTGAGGTGATTTTTTCTTTCTCATCTCACTTCATTTTTTATTTTCCTTGGTCACACAATTACGTTTTTTTCGCCTCCATCTTTCTTTCGAGTTCCACTTTGCCCTCAGAAGACAAATTTATCTTCCTTTCTTTTCTGAGGTGATTTTTTTCTTCCTCATCTTACTCCATTTTTCCTTTTCTTGGGTTACACATCTGCGTTTTTTTTTTACCTCCAGCTTCCTTTCGAGTTCCAATTTGCCCTCAAAAGACAAGTTCATCTTTTTTTTTCTTTTCTGAGGTGATTTTTTCTTTCTCATCTCATTTCAAGTTCATCTTTTTTTTTCTTTTCTGAGGTGATTTTTTCTTTCCCATTTCATTCCATTTTCCTCTTTCTAGGGTCATATTTTTTTCATTTTGTTCCTTCGAAGATCTCAGTAGCTTTTCTGTTCCTTTACTTTTTGTTCCGTTCCTAAGTGATATTGTTCCAGGTTCTTACTTTGATCACTTCCTTTTTAATGGTTTCCCCTCCTATTCTTTATTTGAGGGGTCACTCTTTTGCCCCGTTTTCTTTCCTCATCCCGTTTTCCTTCACTGTCTCGTTTTCTTTCTGTCTCGTTTTCTCTGTCTCGTGTTTTTCATTATCCCGTTTTCTTTCCATGTTTCCGTTCCACGTTTTCTATTTCTCGTTTGTGCTTTATTTCATGTTTTCTTTCAGTGGTTATCGTTGTTCTCTTCCCCCTTTACCCGTTTTTTTTTTTTTTTGAGCAGTTCCCGTTGTTCTCTTCCCTGCCCCCGTTTTCTATAAGTAGTTCTCGTTTTCTATCGCCTTTCAGCTATGGCTCCACTATGAACTGATCCCTTGTTCCCGTTTTCTTATAAGAGGTTCCCGTTTTCTGACTCCCCTTAGTCCCCGTTTTCTGTTTGTAGTTCCCGTTTTCTATGGCTCCACTTATTCCCCATTTTCTGTAAGTATTTCCCTTTCTTAAGCCCTTCCCCGTTTTCTAGGACTCCCCTCAACACTACCATCCGTTTCCCATTTTCTATGATCGTTTCCCATTTTCTAGCTCCTTCCCCGTTTTTTATTAGTGTTTCCTTTTCCGTTTTCTATGATTGCCCCCTCTATACTGGCAACTGTTTCCCGCTTTCTATGATTGTTTCCCATTTTCTAGCCCCTGCCTCGTTTTCTATAAGTAGTTCCCATTCTCGTTTTCTATGGCTCCCGCTCTACACCAGCATCCGTTTCCCATTTTCTATAAGTAGTTACCATTTTCTATCCCCTTCAATCTATGGCTCCCCTATGTACTGGTCCTCTTATTCCCCATTTTCTATAAGTAGTTTCCGTTCTCTGTCCCTTTCCCCGTTTTCTATGGCTCTCCCTCTGCACTGACATCCTTTTTCCATTTTCTACGCCCGTTTCCCATTTTCTATATGTAGCTCCCTTCCCCGTTTTCTATGGCTCCCCCTCTACACTGACATCCGTTTCCCATTTTCTTTCAGCACTACACTTCCCCGTTTTCTATGGATCCCCCTCTGCACTGACATCCTTCTCCCAATTTCTACGCCCGTTTCCCATTTTCTATATGTAGCTCCCTTCCCCGTTTTCTATGGCTCCCCCTCTACACTGACATCCGTGTCCCATTTTCTTTCAGCACTACACTTCCCCGTTTTCTATGGCTCCCCCTCTGCACTGATATCCTTCTCCCAATTTCTACGCCCGTTTCCCATTTTCTATATGTAGCTCCCTTCCCCGTTTTCTATGGCTCCCCCTCTACACTGGCATCCGTTTCCCATTTTCTATAACCGTTCCCGTTTTCTAGCGCCGCCGCATATCAAGGGGTGTAACTTCAACGAGGGGAAGACACTCATCGCGCACCACAAGTTCCTGCTGGAAGTGGAAGCGACGTCCGTACCCGAGGCGGAGGCGACATGGTGAGTCTACCCGGGCTGTGTTACCTGTTGCCTTCCCTACCTGACCTGACCTAACCCATTGATTAACTACCTGTGCGTCTAACCTGTACGACTTTCTCTACCTGTCCTGACACCTTCATTAACCACCTGGTCCTCGTTAACGTCCGTCTGTCTGCACTTGTTATCTATTCAATGATTTATATTCCTTGTCATTCTATTCCTTGTTATTTCTATTCCTTGTTATCTATTCAATTATTTCAACTCCTCCTTCTTTGTGCTCTACTTCAGGTGTTCTATATATAAATGGTTCTCATAGCTACTTTTCCGTCTGTCTGTCTGTCTACCTGTCTGTCTGTCTGTCTGTCTACCTGTCTGTCTGTCTGTAATGATCCTTTGTGCACCTGTCGCTTGTTAGTGTGTATTACCTGCCCTCAAGCACACCTTTACCTGTCCCCTTTGTGGCTTAACTATTATATCTATTGTATGTCGGGGAGGAGGAGGAGGAGGAGAAGGTATAAAGAAGAGGTAAAGAAGGAAGGCCATTAAAAGTGAAGGAATATAAGAAGGAAGGAAGGGGGTGATAGAGGAGAAGGGAAAAGAGAAGGAGGAGGAATAGATAAAAGAATAGAAGGAATAAAGAAGGAAAGCCATAAAATAGAAAGGAAGGAAGAGAAGGAGGAGAACGGAGACAAAGGAGGAAAGAAACAGCAGTAGGAGGAGGAGGAGGAGGAGGAGGAGGAGGAGGAGGAGGAAGATAAATCACGAATAAATAAAATATGAAGGCCTTAAAAATAGATGAAGAAAGAGGAATAGAATCACAGAAACAGCAGTAAGAGGAGGAGGAGGAGGAGGAGGAGAGTAAAAGAATGAAAATATAAAACAGGGAAGAAACAGGAGGAAGGGAGGAAAGAAATAACAGCAGGAGGCAACACAGAAGGAAAAGGAAGAGGAGGAGAAGGAGGAGGAAGAGGAAAAGAAAAAAAAGTCAAGGCATAAGAAGAGAGAGAAGAGGAGAAATAGAAGGACAGAAACAGCAGTAGGGGTGAAACAGAGAGAGAGAGAGAGAGAGAGAGAGAGAGAGAAGGAGGAGGAGGAGGAGGAGGAGGAGGAGGAGGAAGACATCGGGTTAATAGGAAGACATTTTCTCCTCTCTCTCCTTTCTGTGTCCCGTCGTGTAGAAAGAGAAGAATAAATCAGTGTCTCCTTAAGGTAATATACGCCCCTTCTTTTCCCTCTCCTCCTCCCATATTTTTCCTCCTCCTCCTCCTCCTCCTCCTCCTCTCAAAGAAACACCCTTAAAAACACATCCGGGAAGAAGATAAATGAGTAAAAAAAAAAATCCCCCACACAAATACCATCCATCATACTCTTATTTCCTTCTCCTCCTCTTGCTCCTCTTACCTCTTGATCCTCTTCCCCATACACCAATACCAAGAATCACAGGTGTTCAAGTCCCTACAGAGGTGACTTGCTCAGGTAAACTTTTTTCATTTTCCTTTTCTTCTCAATCATGACCTCTCCTCTCTACGCATCATGCGGCATAGTTATTACCATAGCCATGACCCCTACGGCAGTTTATAACACAAAGCCAGAGTTCACCAGTGAAGGGGATGAAAGAATGGAGGTGCTGGTTAACTCTTGCATAAGGGGTTTGGACGGTATGGGGAGGCGGTGGCTGAGTCGACAGAGTGACGGCCCCGCGTTCAGGAGGACGCCGGTTCAATCCCCGCCCGGTGCCACCAAGCTGGGATTTTTCAGCCGCCGCCGAGTGGCTTAAAACTACCCACATGCTGTCCAGAAGGCCACCTATCAACCCGGACTCTAGATTCTAGGATTAAAGATGAGCTCCGGGAGGGCAGCATGAGCCAATGCAAGATGGCGCCACTATAAACACTCGCCTGCGCCAGAACGGGCTGGGCCGACCATCAGGCCACACCGGGAAGAAGCCTACCGGCGCAATAGGCCGCGACGTAAAAAAAAAAAAAAAAAAAAAAAAAAAAATAGCTACGCGTGGAGACCATCTTAAAAAACAACAACTCACAGGTACACCTTAAAAAAAAAGTAATTCCAGCTTAAGACGTTCAGAAATCCTCTCACAGGTAAACAGATCTCCCTTTACTACAGCGAAAAACACATCAAAAGGGGATACAATTACAAGGGAAACCACCCAGCTCAGAGGATCCAAAACCCCATGAAAAGATTACACACAGTTTTTAGCAGTGTTTTGAATAGGGTGTTGCTCCGGACGGATTTACCTTACCGGGAACACTACTGCTACCTTTGACACGTGTACAGCGAGCGAGGTAAACACTCCCTTAAGCTTGTATAAAATCGTTGTGAGATCCAGTTGATTCTTCCCCAACGGCGAGGCACGTGGAGGCTGAGGGAGGGAGAGGAATTGCGGGAAACACGTGTGGTGGGAGGGTGAGGAAGGGAGAGGAAGAAGTGTGATGGGAGACTAAGGGAGGAAAAAGGAAGGGTGAGAAACATGTGTGATGGGAGGGTAAGGAAGGGAGAGGAAGAAGTGTGGAGGAAAAGGTGAAAATGGGAGAGTGAGGAAGGGAGAGAAAGGCTGAGGAAGGGAGGAAGGAAGGGTGAAAAACACGTGTGATGGGAGGTTAAGGAAGGGAGAGGAAGAAGTGTGGAGGAAAAGGTGAGAATGGGAGAGTGAGGAAGGGAGAGAAAGGCTGAGGAAGGGAGGAAGGAAGGGTGAAAAACACGCGTGGTGGGAGGGTAAGGAAGGGAGAGGAAGAAGTGTGGAGGAAACGGTGAGAATGGGAGAGTGAGGAAGGGAGAGAAAGGCTGAGGAAGGGAGGAAGGAAGGGTGAAAAACACGCGTGGTGGGAGGGTAAGGAAGGGAGAGGAAGAATTGTGGTGGAGAGGTGAGAAAGGGAGAGGAAAATGTGTGGTGGAAGAGAGAGGAAGGGAGAGAAAGACGTGTGATGGGAGACTGAGGAAGGGAGAAAGGGTGAGGGAGAAAAGGAGGAAATACTGTCAGAATGAAGGGGGGACTTATCAGATTGCAAGGAACCGACTCGTTCAAGAAAGGTACATGAGAAAGGGGGATAAAAAAGGGAGAGAATGGGAGCGAAGGAAAGACTGCCGGTAGAAAAGGAACTTACGAGGTGAGGAAGGGAGAGGAAGGGAGAGAAAGGAAGGGAGTGAAGGAAAGACTGAAGGTAGAATAGGAACTTACGAGGTGAGGAAGGGAGAGGAAGGGAGAGAAAGGAAGGGAGTGAAGGGAAGACTGAAGGTAGAATGGGAACTTACGAGGGGAGGAAGGGAGAGGAAGGGAGAGAAAGGAAGGGAGTGAAGGAAAGACTGAAGGTAGAATAGGAACTTACGAGGGGAGGAAGGGAGAGGAAGGGAGAGAAAGGAAGGGAGTGAAGGAAAGACTGAAGGTAGAATAGGAACTTACGAGGGGAGGAAGGGAGAGGAAGGGAGAGAAAGGAAGGGAGTGAAGGAAAGACTGAAGGTAGAATAGGAACCTACGAGGGGAGGAAGGGAGAGGAAGGAAGGGAGAGAGAGGCAAAAACAAAATAGTAAATAATGAGGTTGAAAGGAAAATGAACTCACAACTTCGTCTACAATCAACTTATCTAACAGAGGTATGATAAGCATTGTCAGATTATCGTATTCACCACACTGTATTTATCATTTTTAAGGCTCAAACTCTCGTACCTTTTTGTTTTTTTATTTTTTTTACAACAAAGGAGACAGCTCAAGGGCACACACACAAAAAGGAAACAATAATAAAAAAAAAAAGCCCGCTACTCGCTGCTCCTACAAAAAAAAAATCAAAAGAGGTGACCTGGAAAATAATAGAAAATTAAAGTAAACGTTAAAGTTGTTATTTATTGATCCTCTCTTTTTTGCCATAGTTATCGGTCCGAAATTACGAAAATGCAATGCGATGAATACGGTAATTTGCCAACGCTGGGTATGATGTACGATATCTTGGGTTGGATAAGAGTAAACAAACCGCTTGTCATTATTTTCTACTTTACAGGAAATCAGAAAAGAACTGTCATTATCTCATTTGGCTTAAGATTTAGGCAGAATCGAAAAGGCCAATTCCAGAACACTCAAACCCTGAATGACGAAGGCAACTATACAAAAATGGGCGTCACATGTTGAAAAAACCTGGAAATCTCTGAAAAATGACTTAGGCGATTATTTTATAAGGGTGACGATATCATACTGCACCTCCTACATAATTACGAGAGATAGGAGAAAGAGGAAGGGAGGGACGACAAAGGATATGTGGAAAAAAGACTATCAGAACAAAGGAGTCATTTAGGGGTGAAAAGGCAGGTGAACTAATGCTTTCCTATACACCTGAAGCCATTTCCAACGAAGGTAGCAAACGTATATGAAGGAGGAGGAGGAGGAGGAGGAAGGGAGAGAAAGGAAGGGAGAGAAAGGAAACGAGAGAAAGAATGCCAGTAGGAAGGAGGAGCTTATGAGATTACAAAGAAGACGGCTTGATACTTTGAACTACAACTGACATATACAACAAAGCTACATGAAACAGGAGGATGAGGAAGGGAAGAAGAAAGGATGAATAAACAGAAGAAAATTAAAAGAAAAAAGTAAGAATATGAGAAAAATACGAAAAAGAGAAAGAAAAAGAGGAAGAAAAAGAGGATGACTAAAATGAAGAAAAGAAAAAAAAACTAAGAATATGAGAAACATACGAAAAAGAGAAAGAAATATAAAAGGAACAAAGGATGAATAAAAAGAGGATAATAAAAGAAAAAAACTAAGAATATGAGAAAAATACGAAAAAGAGAAAGAAAAAGAAAAGGAAAAAGAGGATGAATAAAAATAAGAAAATAAAAAGAAAAAACTAAGAATATGAGAAAAATACGAAAAAGAGAAAGAAAGAAGAAAAATAGACAGAATAAAAAAAGAAGACAAGAAAATTAATACAGCAAATATAAATAAGGAGAAAAACACTGAGAAAAAGAATAAGAGAAAGGAATGACGTGAAAGGAAACTGAATAATTAAAACAGGTTACGAGTAAGACACTTTCCTCGGTCACAACTTAACCTCGATCCAGCAAAGACACGTGAAGTAGGAAGAGGAAGGGAGAGACATGGAAATGAAGCCAGAAAAAAACACTTACGGGAAATCATTATGAGCGAGGCAATATAAAAAGTACAGTTGGTTCAGAGTAAGACACTTTTCTCGGTAAAAACTTAACCTCGATCCAGCAAAGACACGGAAGTAGAAAGAGGATGGAGGAGACGATAAGAGGAGGCGAGAAAAGCGTGAAGAAGGAAGAGGAAGGGAGAGAAGAGAAAAGGAAGCGAGAAAAACGTGAAGAAGGAAGAGGAGAGACGATAATAGGGAGCGATAAAAACGTGAAGGAGGAAGAGGAAAGGAGAGACGGGAAAAGAGAGCAAGGAAAACACTTACAGAAAAAAAATTATGAGCTAGGAATACCTTCTCCTCAACACCTCTCTTCTACTTCCATCCTTCTGTCTCTCTCCTTTGCTTAATAATTCCATCCTTCTATCTACACCTTCTACAACCTGACCCCCAATCAATCCAATCTTTCCTTTGCTTAATAATTCCATCCTTCTATCTACACCTTCTACAACCTGACCCCCATCTACCCTACCTATCCTTCACTTTCTAATTCCATCCTTTCGTCTTTACCTTCTACAACCTGACGTCCATCTCTCCTACCTATCCCAGAGAACAGGTAATACACAGGTAATCTCCCTTTCCTTTTAAATTCCATCCTTCTATCTTCACCTTCTACAACCTGACCCCAATCAATCCTACCTATCCTTTGCTGAACAATTCCATCCTTCTGTCTTCACCTTCTACAACCTGACCCCCATCTACCCTATCTATCCCAGCGCCCAGGTAAAACACAGGTAATCTTCCCCACAGGTACCTGGACGGGAAGGAGCTGCCCAACGGTGTGGACGGCGTCAAATTGGCCTTCGACGGCAAGAAGTACACGCTGGAGAGGGTTGGCAGCGATCCGGAACACAGCGGAGAATACAAGTGTGTGCTGAAGAACAAGATTGCCGAGGGCGAGGAGAAGGGCAACATCACGGTGAAAGGTGAGGAGGGGAGGGGAGGAGAGAGGGAAGACGGGGGAGAGGGGGAGAGGGGAGGGGAGACAGAGGAAAGAAGGAAGGAAGGAAAATAGAAGAGGGCGATTAGAAGGGCAACATCACGGTGAAAGATGAGGAGGGGAGGGGAGGAGAGAGGGAAGACGGGGGAGAGGGGAGGGGAGACAGAGGAAAGAAGGAAGGAAGGAAAGAAATGAAGGGAGAGAAAAAGGAAGGAAGGAAGGATTGAAAATAGAAGAGGGCGATTAGAAGGGCAACATCACGGTGAAAGATGAGGAGAGGGGAGAAGAGATGGTGGAAGCGGGAGATGGGGAGAGGGGAGGGGAGACAAAGGTGGGGAGAACGATGGAAGGGTGGAAGAAAGAGGGGAAAGAAAGGATGACAAAATGAAATGTATGTCTGAGTGAAAGAATGAAATCAAGGAAAGAAGGAAGAAAGGAAGGAAGACAAGAAGAAAGGAAGGAAGGAAGGATAGAAAATAGAAGAGGGCGAGGAGAAGGCCAACATCACGGTGAAAGGTGAGGAGGGGAGGGTAGAGGAGATGGTAGAAGGGGGAGATGAAGAGAGAGATGAGAAAGAGGTAGAAAAGAAGAGGGTCTGTGTATGGAAGTAAGAGAGAGGTGTTGAAGAGAGAGTGGAAGGGGGAGGAGAGTGAAGAGAGGAAGAAGAAGAGAGATATGGGACAGAAAGCAGAAGAGAAGAGTAGAGAAGTAGAGAAGAGGTTAAGGAGAAGAGATAGAGAAGTACAGGAGAAGTAGAACAGAAAAAGTAGAAGAGAAAAAGGGAAGGAAGGAAGGAAGGAGAGGAAGAAAAAGGGAATGTACGAATGATTGAAAGAATGAATCAGGGAAATAAAGAGGGAAAGAAGGATAGAAGAAATAAAGAAGGGGAAAAGAGGAAGAAGGGATGGCAGGAAAACACGAGTTCAGGTAGGAATGAAGAATGTAAGGAAAGAGAAATAAAGGAAAATAAAGGACGAATGGGGGAAGAAGGAAAACTGAGGAGGATGACAGGGAAGGAATGAGAATGGAAGAAAACAAGAATAAAAAAAAAGTGAAGCAAAAATAACTGATAAGAGGAATTGATGTTTAAAAGTAAAGGGACAAGATGGCAATAGATACACAGATAGATAGACAGACAGATAGATAGTTAGACAAGAAAAAGGTAATACAGAGATGAAGAGTGTGTGTAGACAGGTAATGAGGATAGATAATGATAGATAATGACAGGTGTGTGTGTGTGTGTGTGTAGATGGGTAGAAAATACAGATGAAAGCGAGATGATGAAAGATGATGAAAGAGTGTGTGTGTGTGTGTGTGTGTGTGTGTGTGTGTAATCCTAAGTAGAACATGTATACGTAAACACATACTAGATAACCACCAAAAACAAGTTATGACACACACACACACACACACACACACACACACACACACACACACACACACACACACACACACACACACACACACCTTGTAGCTATTTCCATCCCACGCTGCTCGCAATCCCTCTCAACACACTAAAAAAGCGACACAAAACACCAAACAAAATACTTGGATTCATGTGCAACAAGACTCAAACACAAACACACACACACACACACACACACACACACACACACACACACACACACACACACACACACACACACACACACATGTGGTGAAAAGGTAGAGGAGCAGAAGAGAAAAGGTAAAGGAGAAGAGGTAGAAGAGAGAAAATAGAAAAGAAGAGAAAAGGTAAAGGAGAAGAAGCAGAAGAGAAGTTGTGGAGCAAGGTAACGAGAGATGAGGATGCTGTGTGGGAAGGAGTGGAAGAGAAGTGAAGGGAAGGAAAAGAACGGGACAAAAGAAAACTAAAAATATACGACTCAAATTAGCAAGAATCTGAGAGGTGAGGAGATAAATAGGAGAGAGGGAAAGAGAATAATGAGAAAGGAAGAGATAAAAGATAAACAGAGAAGAGAGAAGAGAGAAGAGAGAGAGAGAGAGAGAGAGAGAGAGAGAGAGAGAGAGAGAGAGAGAGAGAGAGAGAGAGAGAGAGAGAGAGAGAGAGAGAGAGAGAGAGAGAGAGAGAGAGAGAGAGAGAGAGAGAGAGCAGTAATTTCTCTCTGTCATTGTTTCATTATGCTTTCCTAATTGTCTCACACATAATGACTTTTTTTCAGGACAAAGAGATTAAACAAATAGACCCTAATTACACACACACACACACACACACACACACACACACACACACACACACACACACACTCACACACGGTTCACTACAGTTAAATTAAGGGCCCAATTTAATACTCAATATTTGTGTGTGTGTGTGTGTGTGTGTGTGTGTGTGTGTGTGTGTGTGTGTGTGTGTGTGTGTGTGTGTGTGTGTGTGTGTGCTTACAAAACTCCCTTACACATTTATCACCGAGTTTTATGTACACTCAAATGTTTTAGAAATATATTCATACATTTTTCTCTTTCTCTCTCTCCCTCTCTCCCTCCCCTCCTTCCTTCCTTCCCTCCTTCCTTACATTTCTCTTACCTCCTCTTTTTCCTCCTCCTTTCTTTCCTTCCATTCACCCAATCACTCCTCTTCCTTCACTCTCCTTCCTTCCTTCCTTCCATCCTTCTTTTGTAACCTTATCTTCCACCGTCCATCTCTCCTCCATACCACACTAACAACATTCCTCCTCCCGCCCTTTCCCTCCCTCCTCTCCTCCCTTCCTTCCTCCTTCTCCCCAATCCTTCCCGCCCCCCAGAGAAGGAATCCCGAGTGCGCAACAAGCTGGAGGACGTCTACGTGAAGGAACACACGGACGCCGTTATCAAGTGTCAGATTGTGGGTGACCCGATCCCGGAGGTGCAATGGTGAGTGTGGGGGGGAAGGGGAAGGGGGGGAGAGGAGGAGGGGGAAAGGGAGGAGGGAAGGGAAGAGGGCGAACGGGAGGGGGAAGAGACGGGGAGATGGAAGAGGAGTTGACAAGAAGAGGTGTAGAGAAGAGATAGGGGAAAGGAAGCAGAAGAGTAGAGGAGAAATAGAGAAGAGGTTAAGGAGAATAGATAGAGAAGTACACGAGAAGTAAAAAAGTAGAAGAGAAAAAGTAGAGGAGAAAAAATAGAAGAGAAAAGGTAGAAGAGGAAAAAGTAGAAGAGAAAAAGTGGAAGAGAAATAAAACAGACAAAAGTAGAAGAAAAAAGTAGAAGAGAAAAAGTAGAATAGAAAGCAGGATAGGAAAAGCAGAGGAGAAAAAGTAGAAGAGAGAAAGTAGAAGAGAAAAAGTAGAAGAGAAAAAGTAGAAGAGAAAAGGTAGAAGAGAAAAGGTAGAAGAGAAAAAGTAGAAGAGAAAAAAGTAGAAGAGAAAAAGTAGAAGAGAAAAAGTAGAAGAGAAAAGGTAGAAGAGAAAAAGGAAAAGAGAAAAAAGTAGAAGAGAAAAAGCAGAAGAGAAAAAGCACACGAGAAAAAGTAGAGGAGAAAAAGCCAGGCGTATAAGGACCAAACCAGACCTTGTTACCTTATACTACGCCGTACTGGAAACCGAAGAAGCAAAACGATATCACGACTCCGATCAAACCAACCAACTTCTATCTGATCGTTTCCTTAAGAATATTCGGACCACGCTACCTAACGCCAATCTCGTAGACTATCGTGGCTCAAGGCTGCTCGTATCCTCTTGCTGGGAAAGTCTTGGTAACAGGCTCGCCCTTTTTCATTACTCTGGGTTCTTGTTGAATAGTAATGATCAACTTGAGAGGAGGAGGAGGAAGAGGAGGGGGAAGAGGAGGGGAAAGGAGAGGAAAGGAAAGGGAAGGGTAGGAAGGAGGTGCAGAGATGATAAATGAGAAGGGAGGGAAATGGGAAAGGAGGGAAAGAAGAGGAGATA
The DNA here is from genome assembly GCF_024679095.1 of Eriocheir sinensis. NCBI lineage: Eukaryota > Metazoa > Arthropoda > Malacostraca > Decapoda > Varunidae > Eriocheir > Eriocheir sinensis. The sequence goes on along the minus strand of NC_066569.1, from coordinate 5,929,435 downwards.
GATATTTGCTGTTTAAGGAGGAGGAGGAGGAGGAAGAGGAGAAGAAGGAAGAGGAACAGGAATAGGAGATAGTGAAGAAGGGTAAAAGAGAGGAAAGTAAAGGAAGAGGAACCAAGGAGGAGTAAAGAGGGTAAATAAAAGGAAGAGGGAAAGGAGAAAGGAGGAGGGAAAGGAAAGAAAAATAGAGCGAGAGAGAGAGAGAGAGAGAGAGAGAGAGAGAGAGAGAGAGAGAGAGAGAGAGAGAGAGAGAGAGAGAGAGAGAGAGAGAGAGAGAGAGAGAGAGAGAGAGAGAGAGAGAGAGAGAGAGAGAGAGAGAGAGAGAGAGAGAGAGAGAGAGAGAGAGAGAGAGAGAGAGAGAGAGAGAGAGATGAGGTTGCCAACTGACTCAGAATATGAAGTAGAAAGAAAAATTGTCTGTGGTGGTTGTAGTGGAGATGATGATAGTAGTAGTAGTAGTAGTAGTAGTAGTAGTAGTAGTAGTAGTAGTAGTAGTAGCAGTAGCAGTAGTAGTAGTAGCAGTAGTAGCAGTAGTAGTAGTAGTAGTAGTAGTAGTTGTAGTAGTAAAAGTTATTGTGGTCATTTCTTCCACATATCCTACAGTATCCTACAGTCCTATTCCCTTCCCTCCATCACTTTATCCTACGATCTTTCCTTCCTTCCAAATCCTAATATACTCCCTCACAACAATCTTCCCTTCGTTCACAATATCCTTTAGTATCCTACCATATCCTAGTGTGCTGAAATCCTATAATCCTCTTCCACTCCTTTATCCTACGCCATTTCCTTCCTCCCCATCCTCCCTCTCTCCTATACGTTTTAACCCACAATATCCTTCAGCATCCAACCATATCCTACAGTTCTCTTCCACTATTTCCATTCCCTTATCCTACACCATTTAATACTTCCCAATCCTCCCTCTCTTACATCTTTTAGGATATAGCGTTTTTCAGTATCCTACCACATCCTACAAAATCCTAAGATATCCTACACTCCTTCCCTTTATCCTTTATCCTACTTTCCAGTCCATCTATATTCTCCCACAACCCTCTTTCCTTCACCCACAATATCCTTCCGTATCCTAGCACATCCTTCATCATCCTCCCGTATCCTGCAGGCTGCGTGACGGGAAGCCGCTGCCCATGTCTGAGAAGTTCGAGGTATCCTGCGAGCGGATGGCAGGATGGCACACGCTGGTGATCAAGAACGTGAAGGAGGGAGACAAATGTTCCTTCAGCGTGAAAGGGAAGAACCAACATGGAGAGTGTGAGACCACGGTGAGTGAAGGAAGGAGGGAAGGAGGGAGGGAAGGGGGGAGTTGTATGACCCTGGTGACAGTCTGACCCTTCCTCTATACCAAGAACCTAATTAAACACATATTTGACAAGGCTTTCGTGGGCATTGTAGGCATTTCCATGAGTAGTTTGATGACCCTGGTGGTAGTCTGACCCTTCCTCTACACCAAGAACCTAATTAAACACATATTTGACAAGGCTTTCGTGGGCATTGTAGGCATTTCCATGAGTAGTTTGATGACCCTGGTGATAGTCTGACCCTTCCTCTATACCAAGAACCTAATTAAACACATACTTGACAAGGCTTTCGTGGACATTGTAGGCATTTCCATGAGTAGTTTGATGACCCTGGTGATAGTCTGACCCTTCCTCTATACCAAGAACCTAATTAAACACATATTTGACAAGGCTTTCGTGGGCATTGTAGGCATTTCCATGAGTAGTTTGATGACCCTGGTGGTAGTCTGACCCTTCCTCTATACCAAGAACCTAATTAAACACATATTTGACAAGGCTTTCGTGGGCATTGTAGGCATTTCCATAAGTAGTTTGATGACCCTGGTGGTAGTCTGACCCTTCCTCTGTACCATGAACCTAAAAGAACAGTCTTGAGGACCCGATTGATCTCATTTTTGGCCTTCGGAAGTAGATGGCGTGAGAAATGGATGGCGGAAGCGTCTGACATTACCTACAATACCGTCCCTGAATCATTATAAGTTATTCTCGGTAGGCCTTAAGGGAGCATATTTTATCCTCTCCCTGAGCCAGATGAACCAATTACGGAAAGGACGTCGATTCCCTTGAGGACGTAGAGAAGCTTGGCTAAAAATATCAAAAGGTGTAGGAAAGGAACTCTGTTATTAGACCAGATGTTGAGGAGAGTAGAAAATTATGAGTGTTTGATGGATAAAGTAATTGTCGTAAGAGGAAGGGAAGGGAAAGGAAGGGAAAGGATAGGATAGGAAGGGAAGGTAAGGGAAGGGAAGGGAAGGGAAGGGAAGGGAGGTGATGGGAAGTGAATGGAAGGGCAGGGATGGGAAGGGATGTGATAGGAAGGAAAGGGAAGGGACGGGAAGGTATGGGATGGGAAGGGAAAGGAAGGGAAGGGATGGGAAGAGAATGGAAGGGAAGGGAAAAGAGAGAGAGAGAGAGAGAGAGAGAGAGAGAGAGAGAGAGAGAGAGAGAGAGAGAGAGAGAGAGAGAGAGAGAGAGAGAGAGAGAGAGAGAGAGAGAGAGAGAGAGAGAGAGAGAGAGAGAGAGAGAGAGAGAGAGAGAGAGAGAGAGAGAGAGAGAGAGAGAGAGAGAGAGAGAGAGAGAGAGAGAGAGAGAGAGAGAGAGGCTGACAAATGACCTTCCTTTTCCTTCCCTTCCCTTCCCTTCCTTGTCATATTCTTCTTTTCCCTTTCCTTCCTCTCCCCTTCTTTTTCCTTTCCTTCCCATTTATTTTCTTCTCTTCCCTTTCCTTCTTCTCCCCTTTCTTTCCCTTTCATTTCCTTCTTCCTTTTTTTGTTTTATTTCTTTATTCTCCTTTCTTTTCTCCTCCTTCCCTTCCTTTTTTATTTTTCTTCTCTTCCCTTCCTTTTCTTTCGCATAAACTTCCTTCCCTCCCACTCCTTCCTACACCCGATATCCTACGATCCTACAATCCTATCCTATATCACATCCTACACCTGATATCCTACGACTATCTAACTTTGTCCTACGAGCATTCAATCTTACCCCCCACATCCTACCGTCTTATCCTTTCCATCCTACACCTGATATCCTTCGACCATTTACACACATCCTACGACTACTTCACCTTATCCTACAACTCTTCACCCTTGACCTCAACATCCTACACCCGATATCCTACAACTGACATCCTACGCTCCTTCCATCCTACAGTGCCGCATGGGAGTCCTGGTCAAGCCCGCCCCAGGACCCTTGGAGGACGCTGTGGTGGACTTCGGGAAGGACCTCTACGTATCCTTAACGATCCATGCCTTCCCCGCCCCTACGATGGTCTGGTGAGTGAGGGAGAGAGGGGGGAGGGAGGAGAGGGAGGGGGAAGAGGTGATAAATAGAGGGAGTGGGAGAGAAGGAGGAGGAGGAAGAAGAGGGAGGTAAAGGGCTTAAGGAGAGGAGAGGGGGGAAAAGAAGGGAGATAGGGAGGGAAAAGATAAAGGAGAAGAAGGGTGTGAGGGAGAGAGAGGAAGAAGGTGGAGATAACAAGGAAGTAGAAGGGAGGAAAAGAAAGGAAGAGAGAGGAGAGGTGGGAAAAGAAGGGAGATAGGGAGGGAAAGGATAAAGAAGAAGAAGGGTGTGAGGGAGAGAGAGGAAGAGAGTGGAGATAAAAAGGAAGGAGAAGGGAAGGAAAGGAAGAAGTGGGAAGGGAGAAATTAAATCGTAGATGGAAGAGGAAGAAGGAGAGGGAGAGAGAGGAGGAGGGAGATGCTGGGAAGGGAGAGGAAGAGAGAGGAAGATGAGGGAAGAGGAGAAAGAAGGAAAAGAAGAGGGGAAAGGAGTTTGTTTGTGAGGGGAAATGAGTGTGTGTGTGTGTGTGTGTGTGTGTGTGTGTGTGTGTGTGTGTGTGTGTGTGTGTGTGTGTGTGTGTTTTCATCCTATATCACACCCGTCACCGCCATCTACTTCCTCCTCCTCCTCCTCCTCCTCCTCCTCCTCCTCTTCCTCCTCTTACAGTCTTCCTCCTCCTCCACATCCTACAATCCTCTTCCACTCCTTCCTACGTTCTTCCCTTCTTTCGAATCCTAAAATACACTCCTACACTCCTATTTCCTTCTCCATACATCCTACACCATCACCACCACCACCTCCTCCTTCACCAGCTAACATCCTACACGTATCCTGCAGGACTCTGAACGGGCAGGAGCTGAAGGATGGCGAGCACTACGAGTACACGAGGAACGAATCAAGGGAGGAATATGGCATCATCTTCCACGGCGCGGCCCTGGACGACGCTGGCAAGTTGGCTTTCACCGCCTCCAACGACGCGGGTAGCGAAACCAAGTCCTGCCTGGTTCGCGTGCATTGTAAGTGTTAATTTTTTTTTTGTTTTTTTTTACAACAAAGGAGACAGCTCAAGGGCACAAAAAAAGTAAACAATAATAACAAAAAAAAGCCCGCTACTCGCTGCTCACAAAAAGAATCCAAAGAGGTGGCCGAAAGAGAGTGAAGTTCGTTGGGTAGGAATGGAAGGACTGTAGGATATGGTAGGATGCTGAAGGATATAGAAGGAAAGAGCGTAGATTAATGGAATGGGAGGAGTGGGGGAAGCATATTCTCGAAGTCTGTACGGGTGTGTGCCGCCTGCTCAAGAACAAGGCAGGATAGGTAAGGTTAGGTTAGGTTATGTAAGGTTAGGTTAGGTTAGGTTAGGTTAGGTTAGATTAGGTTATGTAAGGTTTGGTTGGAGTCACTTAGGGTAATTTTGAGTGGGAATCAATATATGCGGACGAGAACTGTAGGATATGATAGGATGCTAAAGGATATTGTGGGTTTAAGGGTTGAGGAAAGAGCGTAGGATAGGATGCTGATGGTTATAAGAACATAAGAACGTAAGGAGTCTGCAAGAGGCCGGTTGTCCTATACAAGGCAGCTCCTGTACTCTCAACCCCACCTTACCTCACGATCTATGACTTTATCCAACCTCTTCTTGAATGTATCTATGGTACTGGCACCCACAACATGACTGCCAAGCCTGTTCCATTCATCCACCACTCTACTGGTGAACGAATTCTTGCCTATAATCTGAATTTATCTAACTTAAAACCATTGCCACGTGTCCTACCTCGTTCTTTTGCAACCACAACCCTTTTGACGTCCCCTCTATTGAAGCCTTCCATCCATTCATAGACTTTGATAAGGTCTCCTCGCAACCTTCGCCTTTGTAGATTCTTCGCCTTTTTAGATTCTTCGCCTTTGTAGATTCTTCGCCTTTGTAGATTCTTCGCCTTTGTAGATTCTTCGCCTTTGTAGATTCTTCGCCTTTGTAGATTCTTCGCCTTTGTAGATTCTTCGCCTTTGTAGATTCTTCGCCTTTCTAGATTCTTCGCCTTTGTAGATTCTTCGCCTTTCTAGATTCTTCGCCTTTGTAGATTCTTCGCCTTTGTAGATTCTTCGCCTTTGTAGATTCTTCGCCTTTGTAGATTCTTCGCCTTTGTAGATTCTTCGCCTTTGTAGATTCTTCGCCTTTGTAGATTCTTCGCCTTTGTAGATTCTTCGCCTTTGTAGATTCTTCGCCTTTGTAGATTCTTCGCCTTTGTAGATTCTTCGCCTTTCTAGATTCTTCGCCTTTGTAGATTCTTCGCCTTTGTAGATTCTTCGCCTTTGTAGATTCTTCGCCTTTGTAGATTCTTCGCCTTTGTAGATTCTTCGCCTTTCTAGATTCTTCGCCTTTGTAGATTCTTCGCCTTTGTAGATTCTTCGCCTTTGTAGATTCTTCGCCTTTGTAGATTCTTCGCCTTTGTAGATTTAGAGATGAAAAAGCGTAGGAAAAGGGAGTTTCGCCTTTGGAATGACACTCGCTGATGTAGTTCTTGCGGTTCTTCATTGTCTGAGATTTTTGTTTTCCTCTTTTTTTTGTTTTCCTTCTCTTTTTATCTTTTCATCGTAACTTTCCTTTTCCTTCTCCCTTTTACTTTCCATTTTCCCTTCCCTTTCCTAACCACAATAATCTACCTTTTTCCTTACCTTTCCCTTCCCTTCCCTAACTACCATAATCTACCATTTCCCTTCCCTTTCCTAACCACAATAATCTACCCTTTCCCTTCCATTTCCCTTCCCTTCCCTAACTACCATAATCTACCATTTCCCTTCCCTTTCCTAACCACAATAATCTACCCTTCCCCTTCCCTTTCCCTTCCCTTCCCTACCCACCATAATCTAACCTTTCCCTTCCCTTCCCTAACCACCCTAATCTACTTTTTCCCTTCCATTTCCCTTCCCTTCCCTAACTACCATAATCTATCATTTCCCTTCCCTTCCCTAACAACCATAATCTACCTTTTTCCTCACCCCTCCCTTCCCTTTCCTAACCTCGTATCCTAACCTTGTCTAACCCCGAGGAAAGGCGTGTTTTGTGGCTTAATTAAGGAAAGGCTGGATTATGAGGCAAGTGGGTTTTGGGTTCGGTTAGGGAGTGAAGAAATGGAATGATGAAAGGAAAGAATTTATGAAGATTAAGAGGAACGAAAACAAATATGGAGAATAGAACAATACAGGACGATAAATAAATAGAGATAAAAGAAGGTAAGATTTATAGATGATAGAGAAAGGAGGAGAGAGGAAGAGGAAGAAGAATGGTCGCAAAAGTCTGTATTGAAGGAAAGAAGAAAAAATAGAGATATATGAAGCGAAGGAAGGAGAAGGAAGGGAAGGAGAAGAAGGGAAAGGAGAGCAAACGTGTGTGTGTGTGTGTGTGTGTGTGTGTGTGTGTGTGTGTGTGTGTGTGTGTGTGTGTGTGTGTGTAACTGCATTGGTTATGTGTTTGCAGCCTATAAAAATGATAGATAGAGGAGGAGGAGAAGGACGAAGAGGAAGAGGAGGAAGAGGAAGAGGAGGAGGAAGAGGAGGAAGAGGAGTAAACGCTTTAAGTGACAGGAAAATGAAAGGAAAGAGAAGGAAGATTGAGAGGAAAAAAACGAACAGGAGAGAGAGAGAGAGAGAGAGAGAGAGAGAGAGAGAGAGAGAGAGAGAGATGAATGACCAGCACTTACAAGTATATTTTTAGTCTCCTTTCCCTCCTTTTTTCCTTCTCTCCCTCCGTCTTTCCTCCTCTCCTTCCCTCCTTAGAATAGCGAGAAGAGGATCATAGGATTCACCGTAGGACTTAGAGAGAGAGAGAGAGAGAGAGAGAGAGAGAGAGAGAGAGAGAGAGAGAGAGAGAGAGTGTGGGTGTTTGTTTGTTTGTTTGTTTTTCCTCTTTCCTCGCTAACAACCTTTTTCTCTCTTTTTCTTTCTCTATTTCTCTTTCACTCTGCTCATTTCTTTCTTTTATGAGCTTTCAATTCTCTCTCTCTCTCTCTCTCAAATCTATCATAGACGTCGTTAGCACTTTCTCAACCACTTTCCGATCCATTCATCTCCTTCACACACACACACACACACACACACACACACACACACACACACACACACGCGCGCGCCATACACACACCTTTCCTACCTAGTTACATCAATCCTCTTTCCCTTTTCTTCCCTCAATCCTCTTTCCTTTTCTTCCCTCAATCCTCTTTCCCTTTTCTTCCCTCAATCCTCTAACTTGAGTATAAAAATATGAATACCTAAGAAGTTTGTAAGCGGCTTGTCTGTCCGTCTGTCTGTACGTCCCTGTCGGCATGTGTGTGCGTGTGTGCGTGTGTGTGTGTGTGTGTGTGTGTGTGTGTGTGTGTGTGTGTGTGTGTGTGTGTGTGTGTGTGTGTGTGTGCTCTGTCTTCATCCTTTCCTCTTCTCTCTTCCTTCCCTCTCTCTTCCCTCAAATCTCTCTACCCTCCCTATCCATCTCCCTTCTCTCCCTCTCCCTCTTCCTTCTCCCTTTCCCTTCCATTCACATATCTCCTTTCTTCCACTCCCCTGCATCTCCCTCTCCCTCTCCCTTCCCTTCTCTCCCTTATCCATCTCCTCTTCCTTCTCCCTTTCTCTTCCCATCACAAATCTTACATTCCCCTTCACCTCACGCTCCCTTCCCTTCCTTCTCTCCCTTATCCATCTCCTCTTCCTTCTCCCTTTTCTTCCACTCCCCTTCACCTCCCTCTCCATTTCCCGTCCCTCCTCCTCCTCCTCCAGACTCTAATCGACCTCCTCTTCTCCCCTCCCCCGCAGACGAGACTCCCACGGTGGTCGGAGGGCTTGAGGACACCGGGTTCTGTCTGGAGTCGGACGGCACCTTGACCTTCAGGGCCTCGGGGTTGCCGCTGCCGGAGTGCCACTGGACCAAGAACGGAATCCCCCTCAAAAACGACAACAAACACGACATCACCAACCCAGAGCCCGGCGTCTACTGCCTCACCATCAAGGACGTGGACCAGTACGACTTTGGCGAGGTGAGAAGGGGATTGGATACTGTTTAAAGGGGTTGGATAGTGTCTAAAAGGTTTGGATGCTGTTAAAATGGGATTGGGTACTGTTGAAAGGGATTATAGAGGATCGAAGAGTACAGTAAAGGATTCAATACAGGATTAGGTACAAGAAAGTAAAGTCTAGTTAAATAAAAGAAGAATTCGACGCTTTTGGTTAGAGCTTTATGTTGTTTTGTGAGGTAAGGAGGAAGAATTATAGAGGATCGAATCGTATAGTATGAGGATTCGATACAGGGTTAGGTAGAAAAACAGTCTCATCTAGTGGAATAAAAGAAGAATTCGATGCTTTTGGTTAGAGCTTAATGTTGTTTTGTGAGGTGAGGAGAAAGGATTATAGAGGATCGAATCGTATAGTAAGAGGATTCGATACAGGTCAGGTGGAAAAAACCCGAATCTAGTTAAATAAAAGAAGAATTCGACGCTTTTGGTTAGAGCTTTAAGTTTTCTTCTGAGGTGAGGAGAAAGGATTATAGAGGATCGAATCGCATAGTAAGAGAATTCGATACAGGTCAGGTGGAAAAAAGCCGAATCTAGTTAAATAAAAGATAGAATTCGATGCTTTTGGTTAGAGCTTTAAGTTTTCTTCTGAGGTGAGGAGAAAGGATTAAAGAGGATCGAATCGTACGCACAGTAAGAGAATTCGATACAGGATTAGGTGGAAAAAAAGTAGACTAGTTAAATAAAAGAAGAATTCGAGGCTTTTGGTTAGAGCATTAAGTTATCTTCTGAGGTGAGGAGAAAGGATTAAAGAGGATGGGATTGTATAAGAGGATTCGATACAGGATCAGGTGGAAGAAACCCGAATCTAGTTAAATAAAAAGTAGAATTCGATGCTTTTGGGTAAGATTCAACAAGGACTCAGGTTACGGCGAAGGACAAGGAGATAGGACACTCAAAGTAAGATCAAGGAGGCAGTTTGAAGGATCAGTTAGTAAAGGAGGAGGATTTAGCGTTAATGAAGAGGTTTAGAAGGTTCAGTGTCGAGGTTAATATCCTTCGATGCAAAAAAAAAAAAAAAAGGAAGAGGAGGAAGAGGAGAAAGAAGGGAAGATTCGGAGGAGGATTGTGTTAGCCTGACGAAGAAGATTAGGAGGAAAGGAGGCGATCAGAAGGGGAGGAAAAGGATTAGGAAGGGAAATTAGTGTGGTGAAACGCAGTGAGCTGAGGAGATTTAGGAGGAGGAGGAGGAGGAGGAGAAGTTTAGGATGAGTAAATTTAAAGGAAAGGAGCAGACGAGGAAAATGAGGTGGAGAAAGAGGAGGAGAAGGAAGAAGGGGAGGAGAAGGAAGAAGAGGAGGAGGAGGAGGAGATAAAATACACGAAATAGACGAGACCGGAGGATAAACAAGGAAGAAGAGGAAGGGAAGTTAAAAAAAAACTATACAAATACAGAAAAATAGAAAATACTCAGAAAACTAAAAGAAATAAAGGATGTAAAGAAGAACGAAAGAAAGCAGGAAAAAAAGGAAAAGAAGGAAAATATGAACATGGAGAAGAAAAAATGTAAAAAAAATGAAAACACGGAGAGAGAGAGAGAGAGAGAGACCATTTATTTCTCCTCACTCGCTTACCGGCTGGCCATTCAACTCTCTCTCTCTCTCTCTCTCTCTCTCTCTCTCTCTCTCTCTCTCTCTCTCTCTGTATCCCACCGCTGCCACCAGTGTAACAATCTCTCTCTCTCTCTCTCTCTCTCTCTCTCTCTCTCTCTCTCTCTCTCTCTCTCTCTCTCTCTCTCTCTCTCTCTCTCTCTCTCTCGTTCGTTGCCGTCTTCATCCTCCTCTTTCACCTTTCCCTTTTTTTTCTTTTCGGTAATTTTCTCTTTCCTCTTTCTTAATATCTTTCTGTTCCTCCTCCTCCTCCTCCTCCTCTTCGTCTTCTCTCTTTTCTTATCCCTTGTTTCTTCTTTATTCCTCTTCTTTATTCCTTCTTTCTCTCAGCCGCACTTTTCTTTCTCCTCCAACTACCTCTTTCTTATCTTCTCCTCCTCCTTCTCCTCTTGGTTCAATTATCGTTTTTCTCTCTTCCTTATTCCCGTTTTTTTTTCTTCAATCTTTCCTTTATCTTTCTTTCAGTCCCATTCTTCTAATTGAATTCTCGACTCCTCTCCTCTTTGCTCTCTTTTTTTCTTTTTCAATCTCTCCTTCACCCTTCCCTCTCTCAAGCGGTTCTGCATCCGATTACCTTTTTTCTCATCCAATACCCACGTCACCCACCCTCTCCTACTCCTCTCCCATGCTTCTTCCTCTAATCATCTCTTCGTCCATCATCACACCCACACCCAACCAATCATCCATCTAACTCATTGTTACTATAGTGGACGGTGGAAATATCTGGGAGGGGGAGGAGAGAAAAAGAGGGGGACGGTAGGGGCGGAAGAATAGAAAATAGAGAAAGAAATAGAAAAGAGAGCGACAAAAATTCAACCACGAAAAAGAGGAGGAGGAGGAGGAGGAGGAGGAGGAGGAGGAGATAAGAAAGATGAAACTAGCGAAAAGAAAATAAGGAAACACAGTTGGGAGCCTGAAGGAGTTTGGGAACATGACCTAGCTCCACCCTAACACATCCTATAGGTCTTCGTCGTGGCCAAGAGTCTGGTGGGTTAGGTTAGGTTAGGTTAGGTTAGGTCAAGTCCTCCACTCTAATACATTCTACACAAGTCTCCATGGCGGCAAAGTCTAGTATGTTAGGTTAGGTTAGGTTAAGTTAACTCCACCCTAACACATTCTACAGGTCTTCGTCGTGGCCGAGTCTACTGGGTTAGGTTAGGTTAGGTTAAGTCCTCCACTCTAATACATACTACAGGTCTCCGTGATGGCCAAGAGTCTACTGGGTTAGGTTAGGTTAAGTTAATTCCACCCTAACACATCCTATAGGTCGCCGTGGTGGCCAAGAGTCTACATGGTTAGGTTGGGTTAGGTTAGGTTAGGTCTAATACATCCTACAGATCTCCATGGCGGCAAAAAGTCCACTGGGTTAGGTTAGGTTAAGTCCTCCACTCTAACACATTCTACAGGTCGCCGTGGTGGCCAAGAGTCTGGTGGGTGAGTGCGAGTCTAAGGCCAAACTCAGCCAGAAGATGCTGGAGTGCAGTTTCGTTGAGGCGCTGGAGAACCTCACCAACGGGCCCGAAGGAGATGACCTCACCCTCAGCGTCACCGTCAGGGGATCACCCAGGCCTAAGTTCGTCTGGTAAGTGTGGGTGATTACAGGTGACTTGGGAAAGGTGTGGGAATGAGGGTGTGAGAGAGGGGAGAAGGGGATAGAGAGAGAAGTGGGTGAGGTAAGAAAGGGCTAATCAGACGAAACATTCAAACTCAACTCTCCAAGTCTAGCCACACTTATCTACACAACACACTAACCGCAAACCTCTCATCAGGGTCGTATTTTAAAACATTTAGTCGCCCAAGTTCACATATTTGCCAAGGTTT